>NC_072046.1:2703653-2813267 GCF_027791375.1 Indicator indicator
TCTGGACACCTTCCAGCCCCTCCAGATCCTTTCTGTAACAGAGGCTCCAGAACTGGACACAGAGCTCCAGGAGTGGTCTCAGCAGAGCAGAGCAGAGGGGGAGAATCCCCTCCCTCGAGCTGTGAGTGATTCCTCTGGGCTGCAAGTGAAGGCTCACAGCACAAAACCAGTTGCTGGCTGCCTGCCCCTTCTGTAGCCTTCTGTGACTAACAGAAAATTCCATCTCTGGGAAAACAGCTCCAGGCTCCTCCAGTTAAATGTGTCATTTTCTCTGCTTCTTCACATCCACTTTGCACATTCATCTCCTTCCATCCCTCATTCTGTCCCTCTGCTGTGCACATGCACTCCTCTGCTCCCTGGGGATGGTTTTACAACCTGGCCTGGCAGCCAGCTCCTGCCAAAGGGATGTGGGGTTGAGTCTAGGAGCAGCCAGAGCCAGACCTTCCCAGAATGCCAGCTGGGAAGGGACCCCAAGGATCATCTGGTCCAACCTTTCCAGGTCATAGCATAGCTGCAATGAGCTGGCTCAGCACCCTGGCAAGCTGAGGCTTCAAACTGTCCCATGCAGGGGAATCCAGCAGGGAGATGATTCCAGCCTCGGAATGTTTTCACAGGGAAACATTTCCTTCTGGAGTCCAATGGGAATCTCCCCAGCAGTAACAAGGAGCTGGGAGAGCTGGTGGACAGCAAGTTCCACATGAGCCAGCAATGTGCCCTTGAGGGCAAGTAGGCCAATGGAAGACAGGAGGTTACTCCTAATCCTAAGGCAGAAATTCCTTGCTGTGAGGGTGCTGGAGGCCTGGAGCAGGCTGCCCAGAGACGTTGTGGAGTCTCCTTCTCTGGGGAGATTCCATTCCCCCCGGGCATTGTGGTGCTGGGCAAGCTGCTGTGGGTGCCCTGCTTGAGCAGACTTTCCAAAGCCCCCTGGATGTGTTCCTGTGTGACCTGCCCTGGGGGATCCTGCTTTGGGCAGCTGGGTTAGACTGGATGATCTTCCAGAGATTCCCTTCCAACCCCTCCCACACTGGGAATGTGGCCTTCTGTGGGTCTGGAGCACTCCTAGCATCAAGCCTGACATCTCTAAGGAGGCAGAGACGGATGGCAGAAGGACACAAAGACACTGTGGAAACTTAGCAGCCTGTGCTGAGCTGGGGAGGTGACCTTCCAGGATCTGAAGGGGGCTGCAAGAAAGCAGGGGAGGGACTTCATTGGGTGTTAGGTAGTGATAGAGGAGGAAGAGGAGGACTGACCTCAATAGGTTCAACAAGACCAAGTGCAAAGTCTTGCAGCTGGGTTGAGGCAATGCCAAGCACAAATCCAGGCTGGGCAGGGACTGGCTGGAGAGCAGCCCTGAGGAGAGGGACTTGGGGGTGCTGGGGGATGAGAAGCTCACCAGGAGCTGTCAATGTGCACTTGCAGCCCAGAGAGCCAAGCAGAGCCTGGGCTGCATCAGGAGAAGTGTGGCCAGCAGGGCCAGGGAGGGGATTCTCCCCCTCTGCTCAGCTCTGCTGAGACCCCACCTGGAGTACTGCATCCAGGTCTGGAGCCTCTGTTACAAGAGGGCTATGGACATGCTGGAAGGTGTCCAGAGAAGGGCCACCAGGATGAGCAGAGGGCTGGAGCTGCTCTGCTCTGAGGACAGACTGAGAGAGATGGAGCTGTTCAGTCTGGAGAGGAGAAGGCTCTGAGGTGACCTTCTTGTGGCCTTCCAGGATCTGAAGGGGGCTCCAAGAAAGCTGGGGAGGGACTTTTTAGGCTATCAGGGAGTGACAGGACTGGGGGGAATGGAATAAAGCTGGAAGTGGGGAGATTCAGACTGGATGTGAGGAAGAAGTTCTTCCCCATGAGAGTGGTGAGAGCCTGGAATGGGTTGTGCAGGGAGGTGGTTGAGGCCCCATCCCTGGAGGTGTTTGCAGCCAGGCTGGATGAGGCTCTGGCCAGCCTGATCTAGTGTGAGGTGTCCCTGGGCATGGCAGGGGGGTTGGAACTGGCTGAGCCTTGTGGTCCCTTCCAACCCTGACTGATTCTAGGATTCTATGATTCTAAATTGCCACTGACCAGTGGCTGTGCAGTGACTGTGCTGGGTGCTGGCTCCAGCTCCTGCACAGGGGCTGCTGTGGGACCCCAGGCTGGGGGTTTGCAGGAGGCTGCTGGCTGGAGGGATGCTGCCCCACTGCTGCCTTCCTCCCAGTGGTGTGGGGATGGTGTGGCTGCAAGGAGTCTAATAAGAAATGACTTCTGCCATGTATAATGCATAAATCCCCCTCTTTTACCTCTCTTGGAGAAAGAAAGGGGGGAAAAAAAGTCAGGTAATTTCCTAGCAAGGGAGAGTGGCATTTCTATTTTTAAAGGGCCATTTATAAATAGTCCCTGTGCTTCATTTCAGTCCTGTGCAGAGTGAAGGTGCAAAGCATTGACCTACAATGGACTGAGGGTACAGCAGGGGGCTGCAAAGGTGCTGAGGGGCCTGGAACAACTCTGTGATGGGGAAGGACTGGGAGAAGTGGAGCTGTTTAGTCTGGGGGAGAGGAGAGGAGAGGAGAGGAGAGAGGAGAGGAGAGAGGAGAGGAGAGGAGAGGAGAGGAGAGGAGAGGAGAGGAGAGGAGGAGAGGAGAGGAGAGGAGAGGAGAGGAGAGGAGAGGAGAGGAGAGGAGAGGAGAGGAGAGGAGAGGAGAGGAGAGGAGAGGAGAGGAGAGGAGAGGAGAGGAGAGAGAAGAGGAGAAGAGGAGAGGAGAGAAGAGGAGAGGAGAGGAGAGGAGAGGAGAGGAGAGGAGAGGGAGAGGAGAGGAGAGGAGAGGAGAGGAGAGGAGAGGAGAGGAGAGGAGAGGAGAGGAGAGGGGAGGGGAGGGGAGGGGAGGGGAGGGGAGGGGGGAGGGGAGGGGAGGGGAGGAGAGAGGGGAGGGGAGAGGAGAGGAGAGGAGAGGAGAGGAGAGGAGAGGAGAGGAGAGGAGAGGAGAGGAGAGGAGAGGAGAGGAGAGGAGAGGAGAGGAGAGGAGAGGAGAGGAGAGGAGAGGAGAGGAGAGGAGAGGAGAGGAGAGAGGGGAGGGGAGGGGAGGGGAGGGGAGGGGAGGGGAGGGGAGGGGAGGGGAGGGGAGGGGAGGGGAGAGGGGAGGGGAGTGAGGGGGAGAGGAGAGGAGAGGAGAGGAGAGGAGAGGAGGGAGAGGAGAGGAGAGGAGAGGGAGAGGGGAGGGAGGGGAGGGGAGGGAGAGGAGAGGAGAGGAGAGGAGAGGAGAGGAGAGGAGAGGAGAGGAGAGGAGAGGAGAGGAGAGGAGAGGAGAGGAGAGGAGAGGAGAGGGAGAGGAGAGGAGAGGAGAGGAGAGGAGAGGAGAGGAGAGGAGAGGAGAGGGAGAGGAGAGGAAGAGGAGAGGAGAGGGAGAGGAGAGGAAGAGGAGAGGAGGAGAGGAGAGGAGAGGAGAGGAGAGGAGAGGAGAGGAGAGGAGAGGAGAGGAGAGGAGAGGAGAGGAGAGGAGAGGAGAGGAGAGGAGAGGAGAGGGAGAGGAGAGGAGAGGAGAGGAGAGGAGAGGAGAGGAGAGGAGAGGAGAGGAGAGGGGAGGGGAGGGGAGGGGAGGAGAGGAGAGGAGAGGATCAATACCCTAACAATTCTATGATTCTGTGACTTCAAGGGTGGGTGGCAGGAGGGTGGGATCAGGCTTTTGTCAGTGCTGCACAGTGGCAGGACAAGGGCTAAGGGGCACGAACTTGAACATAGGAAGTTCCATCTCAGCATGAGGAGGAACTTCTTTAATTCAAGGGTGGTGGAGCACTGGAACAGGCTGCCCAGAGAGGTGGTGGAGTCTCCATCTCTGCAGACATGTCAAACCTTCCTGGATGTGTTCCTGTGTGACCCTCTCTAGGTGAACCACCTTGGCAGGGGGGTTGCACTGGGTGATCTCCGGAGCTCCCTTCCAACCCCTAATACTCTGTGCTTCTGTGAGTTGTGCTGCAGCCCTCTGACTTCCCCTCCCTTTGTGCTCTGCAGGCATGTTTCCTCTTGACCTATTTTTGGTGGTGGTAGTGGTGTGTGTGTGTTTGTTCTGAGCCCCAGGTGCCCTGGTCCTTGCTCAGTGACTTACCAGAAGCAAAGGTTTGCAAGGGAGGTTCTGGCACCTCTGCTGCAGCTCACCTGGGCACTTCTTTAATGCCTCGGTGAGTTCAGCTGGTGCTGTGCAGCAGCAGCAGGAGGGAGGCTGGGGACTTGTAACTATTTAATGTCACACAGTGAGTGGAAGTGCTGCTTCCAGTCTCCTAAGCAAAGCTTTTCCTTGCCCTCGCTGATGGGACGCAGGTGCCTTGCTTTCAGCCTCCTCCACGTGAATCCATGGCAGTGCCAAGCTGCTCTGCAGGCTGCTCTCCTGGATTTGCCCAGGAGGCAGATGGAAGCTGCAGCTCTGGGCTGATGGGCAGAGAGGGGCTGCTGGAATGGGTGGCACAAGGATGCAGGGCAGGGACAAAAATAAAGCATCACCAGGGACCTCTCCTGGCACCCGCGGCGGCGCTTCTCCTTTCCTGCTGCCACCTCCTTTAAGGTCTTGCTGCAGTTTGTTTGGCTGATTAAAAAGCACAGCAGCAAGTGCCTCTCTGAGTCAGAGAGATACTGACTAGACCAGCTGCTTTGTACCAAGCTCCACTGCCAGCTCTGCCTGGGCAGCCCTTTGTCCCTACTGCCAGCTCCCGGCCCCTGCTAAGCCGTCAGGAAAATGCAGCAGCACAGCATGGAGCTCCTGGCTTGGCCCTGCCTGTCAGGAAGGCTGAACTCATTGCTTCCTTGCTGTCAGAGTGGAAAATATTCCCCCCCCGCCCCCTCCTTAGATCTCACCTGGATCTCTCCCAGCTGGGGATAGCTCTGTGAGCTGTTGCCATCTGATGCCACCAACCCGCAGGGCTGCAGATGCCCCCTTGGCATCTAGGGCTAAGACAAGGTCTGGCCATGCTCTGAAGTTCAAGGCAGGTTCATAGAATCCTAGAATCAGACAGGGTTGGAAGGGACCACAAGGCTCAGCCAGTTCCAACCCCCCTGCCATGGGCAGGGACACCTCACACTACAGCAGGCTGGCCAGAGCCTCATCCAGTCTGGCTGCAAACACCTCCAGGGATGGAGCCTCAACCACCTCCCTGCACAACCCATTCCAGGCTCTCACCACTCTCATGGGGAAGAACTTCTTCCTCACATCCAGCCTGAATCTCCCCACTTCCAGCTTTATTCCATTCCCCCCAGTCCTGTCACTCCCTGATAGCCTAAAAAGTCCCTCCCCAGCTTTCTTGGAGCCCCCTGCAGATCCTGGAAGGCCACAAGAAGGTCACCTCAGAGCCTTCTCTTCTCCAGACTGAACAGCCCCAACTCTCTCAGTCTGTCCTCAGAGCAGAGCAGCTCCAGCCCTCTGCTCATCCTGGTGGCCCTTCTCTGGACACCTTCCAGCATGTCCATGTCCCTCTTGTAATAGGGGCAAGAGGTTGTGTGTCCAAGGGTGGCTCTGTGTGAGCCCTGGGGCTGTCATGAACTATCTCACAGCCTGGCAGCAGATCACTTCTCAGCGATGCACAAGATATGGAGCTGTTGGAGAGGGTCCAGAGGAGGTGCTGACAGGGCTGGAGAGCCTTCCTTGTGGGGACAGGCTGAGAGAGTTGGGCTTGGGCAGCCTGGAGAGGAGAAGGCTCCAGGGAGACCTTCTGGTGGCCTCTCAGTGCTTCAAGGGCCCAGCAGAAAGCTGGGGACAGAGTTTTGGTGAGACAGGACAAGGGGGGATGGTTGGAAGGTGCAAGAGCGAGATTGAGAGTGGAGAGAAGGGAGAAATGTTTGACACTGAGGGTGGGGAGAGCCTGGCCCAGGCTGGGCAGAGAGCTGGGAGCTGCCCCATGGCTGGCACCAGTGCAGGGGAGGTTGTGTGGGGCTGTGAGCAACCTGCTCTGGTTGGGGCTGTCCCTGCTGGCTGCAGGGGGTTGCACTGGCTGAGCTTTGGGGGTCCCTTCCCACACAAATCACTTTAGGATTGAATGATAACTGCTTGCAGTCATGCCTCATGCTCTGACTTCAGCAATTCTGCTCCATGCCAGCTCAGGAGGCCAGCAGCCCACAGTCAGGATGGAACAAGCAAGCCCTCAAGAAAAACCTCATCCCAGCCCCAAGTTCAGTTATCCCACTGGGAAAAGCTTCTGGAGCCAGGCCAGGCTGCTGCAAAGCCCTTATGGCCCTGTGCCATGCTCCAGCCAGGAACAAGCTCCATCAGCCCTGGGGTTCCAGGAGAAATGTTGTTACCCTGCACTACACCCAGAGTGAAGGGCAGACCCCAGCCATCTCTGGGGGGTCAGAGGCTCCCCACAGCCACCTTCATTAAACACACACTCAGCAGCTCAGCCAAGGGCAAAGAGGCAGCAGGGAGCCCAAGCCTGACTTCTTCAGCTCTGCTGCTGAGACCAAAGCTGGAATGCTGTATCCAGTTTGGGGCTCCCTAGTTCAAGAGAGACAGGGATCTGCTGGAGAGAGTCCCACAGAGACTAAAAGGATTATTGGGAGACTTGGGATATCCCTGGGAAAATGCCCAGCTGGTGAATAGCTTCCAGGGGCTGTCCCTGCTGGCTGCAGGGGGTTGCACTTGCTAAGCTCTGGGGATCCCTTCCCACACAAATCACTTTAGGATTGAATGATAACTGCTTGCAGTCATGCCTCATGCTCTGACTTCAGCAATTCTGCTCCATCCCAGCTCAGGAGGTCAGCAGTCCACAGTCAGGATGGAACAAGCAAGCCCTCAAGAAAAACCTCATCCCAACTCCAATTTCCTGCTGGTGGCCTCTCAGTGCTTCAAGGGCCCAGCAGAAAGCTGGGGACAGAGTTTTGAGCAGGGGCTGATGTGACAGGACAAGGGGGGATGGTTGGAAAGTGAAAGAGGGAGATTGAGAGTGGAGAGAAGGGAGAAATGTTTGACACTGAGGGTGGGGAGAGCCTGGCACAGGCTGGGCAGAGAGGTCATGGAGTCTCCCCCTCCTCATCCTGCTGGTCCTGTGCTGGTCTGCACTCTGCTCCTGGGACTGTTGTGGGTCAGTGGGACAAAATCATAGACTCAAGGAGTTGTTGTTGTCCCAGGTTGATCTGCCCCACTTTGTTCAGAAGGTTCTCAGCTGCCTTTTGGAAAGGTTGAAGGTTTGGGTTTTGTTTTTTTCTTTTTCAGTTGCATTTCTTCTCCACTTGTTTTAGGAAGTTAATTTAAAGCCTCCAGGGGGGGGTTCCTGAGGAGACTGGGAATCAGCACCCCTGTGCAAAATAAAAAGCAGGCTGAAAGATCAGGAGCAAATTAATTCCCGTCACTCCTGGCTCTTCTGGAAAGTCATTTCCATTTGGGGCTTATTGTTGTGGAGCTGTTGAGATGCTCTCAGTGCCTGGAAGCACAGGGATGGAACAGTCAGCTTCTGGGCTTGGCTCCTGAAAGGAGGTTGCAGTGAGGTGGGGGTTGGTCTCTTCTCTCCAGTATCAGGTGATAGAAGGAGAGGAGATGGCCTGAAATTGTGCCAGGGGTTGGAGATGAGGAACAATTTCTTTGCTGCAAGAGTGGTCAGGGCTTGGCACAGGCTGCCCAGGGAGGTGGTGGAGTGCCCATCCCTGGAGGTGTTGCAGAAAGGTGTGGCCATGGCCCTTGGGGATGTGGTTTGATGGCCATGGTGGGGTTGGGTTGCTGGTTGGACTGGCTGAGCTTAGAAGTCTTTTCCACCCCAAACAGTTCTGTGGTGCTGTGATGGAGGTAAATCCCCATGGATGCCAGTCCCCAGGGAATCTGCATTTCACAGAATCCCAGAATGGGGTGGGGTGGGAGAGGGACCTTTAAAGGTGATCTGCTCCAACCCCCTGCAGTCAGCAGGGACATCTTTGCATGGCACTTCAGGACAGGGTTTCATGGCCATGGTGGTGGTAGTTGGTGGTTGGACTGGATGATCTTAGAGGTCTTTTCCAACTGATCAGATAGTTCAGCTCATCCAGCCTGACCTGCAGTGGATCCAGGGATGGGACATCTTCCACCTCTCTCTGGATTTGTGCAAACTAAAGTAAACTGGGGGGGAGGGGGTGAGGAGTCAAGCAGAGAAAAAAATGTAAACAGAGGCAGGAGGGTTTAGTTGTAGACTGTTGAAGGCATCATTGGGGTGTGGAGATAGGAACTCTGTGGCTCTTGAGAGGGTCTGGGCATGGCAGGGGAGGGATTGTGCTGCAGGGATTCAAGTGTTGGGGTTACTGGTGCAGAAGGGAGCAGTGGAGCTTTTTTATTTTGATAGCAGGGGAGGTGGAGCCACATGGATGTGATGGATTTGTCTTCTTGCTGCCCAGAAGCTGGATGGTAGAACCTTGGTCTTCACTAGAGCAGGGGAGGTGAAGCTCCATCAGTGCCAGTCCCATGGTGCCTCCCCACACCTTGAGACTTTGGGCTTACCATGCATTTCCAGCTGTGCTGAGCTCCACTAACCTCTGGAACAAACCCATTTGCTTTCTGAGAGTGTGGAGTGATGGTGAGAGGAGCTGATGGAAGCAGGAACCATCTGGGAGTGACCAGGGGCCAGCAAGCAGCATGTGCTGGCATCAGTGTGTTGAGCTGTGCTTGCTCTCAGGGTTTCATCTCCTACTTAGTGATGGGGGAGAGCATTACCCCCCCAGCTCCACCTTCTGTGTCACAGCAGCCAGGCTGTGCTGCTGCACATCTCTCCTCCAGCCTGTGTGGGGTACAGTTATTAATTTTCCTTTCCTTCAGGATCAGATAAGCAGCAGGAATTAAAGGAGCAGACAAAAGCACCATGAGCTAAGCTGCCCAATTAATCCTGGGTTTCCCACCCAGCCTCCCGAGCTGTGGTTTCCCAGCAAGGCTTTCTTCACCTTCCTACCTTCAACAATAGATTTCTTTAGAGACAATTTTCAGGTGGAGACCTTTGGAATAAGATGATGGGGCTGGATTGCCTGATAACTGCACTTGACAGGACTGCTTGACCTTCATGATATCAGCTCCAAATTACTGCTGGTGATAATTAAGTTGCAGCTGAGGCTGCAAAATGCTGTTCAGAAGGTGCAACATTAAAGCAGTCATCAAATCACTGCATGGTTTTGGCTGGAAAGGACCTTCAAGGTCCTCCAACCATCCTCCTCCTTCAAGATCCTCCAACCATCCTCCTCCTTCAAGATCCTCCAACCATCCTCCTCCTTCAAGATCCTCCAACCATCCTCCTCCTTCAAGATCCTCCAACCATCCTCCTCCTTCAAGATCCTCCAACCATCCTCCTCCTTCAAGATGCTCCAACCATCCTCCTCCTTCAAGATGCTCCAACCATCCTCCTCCTTCAAGATGCTCCAACCATCCCCCTCCTTCAAGATCCTCCAACCATCCTCCTCCTTCAAGATCCTCCAGTCCAACCGTTCTCTAACTCTAGCAAGGCTGGGGGGAAACCATGGCCCTCAGCACCACATCTCTGCCTCTGAAACACCTCCAGGGATGGACATTCAACCACCTCCTTGGGCAGCCTGTGCCAGTCTTTGAGAACCCTTTCAGTGAAGAAATTTCTTCTAATGTCCAAGGGGGAGGGCAAGAGGAAATGGCCTCGAGTTGCACCAGGTGAGGTTTAGGTTGAACATTAGGCTTGACCCAAAAGCTGCCACTGAAACCTCCCCATCCCCAAGTCTACTTGCTGCTGGGAATGGCTTGTGGCACAAAGAGCTGCAGGAGAACTTACAGCTGCCAGAATTCTCCTGGAGGGTCTTTTTTCCTTTGTGAGCAATTGGCTCTGCACAGAGAGCAGGCATCAGGGAGCCACAGCATCAGCAGTGACCTGGGGACAGCTGCCTGGAGGACAGGAGTGAAGCAGGGGCATGGGCTGCTGTTTGGGAAGGGCTTGAGTCCCCCCCCCCGGGCACACACAGCCTGCTGCCAGCTCACCTGCTGCAGCTGAGCACGGGGGGCACATTGCAGCAAATCAATCCATGCAATGATTGCCAAGATTGCCCTGTGCCTGTGGGCTGGGAGCACACAAGGGCAAGGCTCCAGCAGATGCAGCTGTCAGCAGCCCTGTGGAGAAGGACCTGGGAGTCCTGGGGAACAAGAAGTTCTTCCCCAGGAGGGTGGTGAGAGACTGGCACAGGTTGCCCAAGGAGGTGGTGGAAGCCTCATCCCTGGAGGGTTTTGCAGCCAGGCTGGATGTGGCTGTGAGCAACCTGCTGTGGTGTGAGGTGTCCCTGCCCATGGCAGGGGGGTTGGAACTGGCTGAGCCTTGAGGTCCCTTCCAACCCTGACAATTCTCTGAATGGGACAGCAATGTGCCCTGGTGGCCAAGAAGGTGAAGGGAGTCCTGGGCTGCATCAAGAGGAGTGTGTCCAGCAGATCTCTTCCCCCTCTGCCCTAGTGAGGCCCCACCTGGAACATTGCATCCAGCTCTGGGCTCCCCAGTTCAGGAGGGACAGGGATCTGCTGGAGAGAGTCCTGCAGAGGGCTATAAGGATGATAAAGGGCTGGAGCCCTGCGTGGGGAGGAGAGGCTGAGAGCCCTGGGGGTGTTCAGACTGGAGAGAAGAAGACTGAGAGGGATCTGATCAATGTCTATCAATATCTGAGTGCTGGGGGTCAGGAGGGAGGGGACAGGGACAGGCTCTGCTCAGTTGCACCCTGGGATAGGACAAGGAGCAATGGATGGAAACTGCAGCACAGGAGGTTCCACCTCAACAGGAGGAGGAACTTCTGCACTGTGAGGGTCACAGAGCCCAGGAGCAGGCTGCCCAGAGAGGTTGTGGAGTCTCCTGCTCTGGACCCTTTCCAGTCCTGTCCAGGGAGGTGGTGGAAGCCTCATCCCTGGAGGTGTTTCAGAGAGGCAGAGCTGCAGTGCTGAGGGCCATGGCTTAGCCCCAGCCTTGGCAGAGTGAGAAAATGGTTGGACTGGGTGATCTTGAAGGTCTTTTGCAACCAAACCCATTCTCTGCTGAGCTTTGTGTGCTTCCTCCCTCTTTGCTGCAGCTCTTGCCACTTGAGCCTGATGATTTGGGGAGCAGAGAATCAGGAAATCAGTTTCCTGCTTTAAAATTCTTGTTGATAGAGAAGAGAGAACAAAAGACTCTCAGCCTTTCCCCAGGAAACCTTTCATGGTGCCGAACCACTCTGGTTTTTGTCTCTGGGCCAACGAGGAGTTTCCCATCCCAGCCAAGGTTTCATCATTTCCTTTTCTGACATGCTGGTGAGAGCAGCCAGGTGAAATCCCCTCCCCCATGCACAGGGAGCAGAGGGGAACTGGAGAAGCTGAAAGCCATCAGCCTCTTGGAGGGCTTTGTGCTGTGAAAGCCCTGAGACCCTGAGAGCTCCAATCAGCTCTGCCAGCTCTGAGGATGCTCTAATTAAAGGTGCTGCCATCAGAGACAAGTGCTGAGCAAGTTGTCATTTCCCTCCCTGTGTTTCTAAAAGAGGAATTGGGCACTTTCCTGGCACATGAAGCTTCTGCTGCACCTCAGGGACTCCACAAGTGCTGCTTGGGCTCTCA
Organism: Indicator indicator; assembly: GCF_027791375.1. Taxonomy (NCBI): domain Eukaryota; kingdom Metazoa; phylum Chordata; class Aves; order Piciformes; family Indicatoridae; genus Indicator; species Indicator indicator. The sequence continues at coordinate 2,715,137 of NC_072046.1, forward strand.
CCCAAACTCCGCTGGTTCATTAATCCACCTTAAGACCATGCCTGGGCCTGGCTGTGTGTCTGGGCTGCTTCTGAATGTGCAGAGCAGCCAGTTTGGGGAAGGAGGGTGAAGTCCGGGCTTGATTGCTTGGCCTCAACATGAGGAGAAACTTCTCTGGTGTGAGGGTGCTGGAGCAGGCTGCCCAGAGAGGTTGTGGAGTCTCCTTCTCTGGAGGCATTCCAAACCCGCCTGGATGTGTTCCTGGGTGACCTGCCCTGAGTGATCCTGCTCTGGCAGGGGGAATTTGGACTCAAAGAAGGTCACTTCCAACCCCTACCATGCTGGGATTCTGGGATTCTCCCTCCTCTGCTGCTCACTTTGATTTTATTCTTTATATTCCTGCCCCCTGATTTTTCAAGGGAGGGAAAAAAAAAAAATAAAAGGGATTGTGGCAGAAAATGGAACTCTGCTTCAAGCAAAGTATGGGAGGCTGATCAAGCCCAGAGAGGTTGATCCAGTGGAGAAGTGGCAATCTGAGCTGCTTGGGCAGAGGTGGTGCTTGTGCTTGCAGGAGTTTTCTGAGGCTTTGCTGCAGAAATTACCATAAAGCTCCAGAGTAAGGAGGTGCTGCCCTGCCTGGCACAGGGGCAGCCCCAGCTCCCTCCAAAACACCACCAGCATTCAAAGCCACCACACCTGAAGTCCTCTCCCTGCCTGGTAGGGCTCTGCAGGTATGTAAAGAGTCTGTAGGACAAATCTCTTGGGGCATCACAGCAGCAGGGCCCCCCAGGGACTCTGTGTTGGCACTTTCATGCTCAGCCTGAGGCAAGAAATATTAATTAGGCTTCACTGGGGCTGCAGGAGAATTTAGAATCATAGAATCAGTCAGGGCTGGAAGGGACCACAAGGCTCAGCCAGTTCCAACCCCCCTGCCATGGCCAGGGACACCTCACACTACAGCAGGCTGGCCAGAGCCTCATCCAGCCTGGCTGCAAACACCTCCAGGGATGGAGCCTCAACCACCTCCCTGCACAACCCATTCCAGGCTCTCACCACTCTCATGGGGAAGAACTTCTTCCTCACATCCAGTCTGAATCTCTCCACTTCCAGCTTGATTCCATTCCCCCCAGTCCTGTCACTCCCTGATAGCCTAAAAGAGTCCCTCCCCAGCTTTCTTGGAGCCCCCTTCAGATCCTGGAAGGCCACAAGAAGGTCACCTCAGAGCCTTCTCTTCTCCAGACTGAACAGCCCCAACTCTCTCAGTCTGTCCTCAGAGCAGAGCAGCTCCAGCCCTCTGCTCATCCTGGTGGCCCTTCTCTGGACACCTTCCAGCATGTCCATAGTCCCTCTTGTAACAGAGGCTCCAGAACTGGATGCAGTACTCCAGGTGGGGTCTCACCTGCTTTTTGTTGTATGTCCTGAAAATATTGCAGGTTCTCTGCCTGTCTTGCTGCCTTTGGTCCCTCCATGATGTTCATGATGCCTTCTGTAAGCAGGGTTGGCCACCAGAGCCCAAAGGATTCCATGCTACAAAGCTGAATCCTTTGCAGTGCAAACCTGGATGGAAACTGCAGCACAGGAGGTTCCACCTCAACACGAGGAGGAACTTCTGCACTGTGAGGGTCACAGAGCCCTGGAGCAGGCTGCCCAGAGAGGTTGTGGAGTCTCCTTCTCTGGAGCCTTTCCAGCCCTGTCTGGATGTGTTCCTGTGTGACCTGTGCTGGATTCTGTGGTCCTGCTCTGGCAGGGGGAGGTTGGACTGGAAGATCTCCAGAGGTCCCTTCCAACCCTTAACATCCTGTGAGCCTGTGAACCCTGAGGGCATCCACTCTGAACCTGCACACTCTTGGCAGGGCAAAGTGTGGTCCTCAGTCACTTTACAGAGGACACTAAGCTGGGAAGGGAGTCTTCATGTGCTGGGGGTAGGAAGATCTGCAGAAGGAGCTGGCCAGGGGCAGGAGGCAGTGGGATGAGGTTGAACAAGGCCAAGTGCCAGGTCCTGCACTTGGCTCACAACAGCTCCATGAATGCTCCAAGCTGGAGGCAGAGTGGCTGGAAACTGCCCAGTGGAAAAGGACCTGGGGGTTGGTTGACAGCAGCTGAAGGTGAGCAGGGGACTGCCCACCTGGGCTCCAACATCCTGGCCTGGATCAGCAATAGTGTGGGCAGCAGGAGCAGGCAAGTGGTGGTCCTCATATATCTATCACTGGTGAGGTCACACCTTGAGTTCTGGGTTCAGTTTTGGGCTCCTAACTCCAGGAAGGACATTGAGAGGCTGGAGCAGGTCCAGAGAAGGGCAACCAAGCTGGGGAAGGGCAATAAGGCTGAGGAGGAGCAGCTGAGGGAGCTGGGGGTGTTCAGCATGGAGGAGAGGAGGCTGAGGGAGACCTCATTGCTCTCTACAGCTCCTGAGAGGAGGCTGGAGCCAGGTGGAGGTTGGGCTCTTCTCTCAGGAACAAGTGATAGGATGAGAGGAAATGGCCTCAAGTTGCCCCAGGGGAGGTTTAGGTTTGATGTTAGAAGAAACCTCTTCACTGAAAGGGCTTTCAAGCCCTGGCACAGGCTGCTGGAGGTGGCTGAGTCTCCATCTCTGGAGGTGTTCCAAAGAGGCAGAGATGTGGTGCTGAGGGCCATGGTTTGGCACCAGCCTGGGGAGGCTTAGAGAATGGTTGGACAGAATGATCTGAGAGGTCTTTTCCAAGCACAGCAATTCTGTGATTCTCTAAAGCTGAGCTGCTCATTCCTTGTGGTAACTTCTCCAACTGGAATCCGCCTTCCCTCTTCCTGGAGGGGGATGGGAAGCACAAATCTCTGCCAGGCTCCTTCACCTCCTCAGTAGGTGTGAGGCTTATTCTGTTGTTGTTGTTGTTGTTGTGGGCTTTCAATTAGAAGTTGATTAATGAGAGCACTGGTGATGCTCTTCTCTCAGAGCCTGTGAGGAGCAAAACAGCTCCCCAGGCCTGGAGCCCAGGAATAGCAGCAGATATTTCATCAGCTGAGTTGTTTGTTTGCCCACAAACACCACCACCCACCCCCTCCCCCAGAGCCTGCCATTTCCCTTCAGCTGGAGCAGGGCTTCCAGCTCAGCTAGGGGGAGGCAAGGAGAAGTGCAGCACTCCCAAGGATTCTGCTGTGCTCCCCTGCTGCAGGAGCTGTGCTTCATCCATAAAGGTCACAGGCAGGATGGATGTGTTTGGGATGAAATGCAGAATGTGCCAGGCAGCCATGGGCTGTGCAGTGATATCCTGTTGCACCTCCAAGCTTGGGTTCAGTTTTGGGCTCCTCACTCCAAGGAGGACATTGAGAGGCTGGAGCAGGTCCAGAGAAGGGCAACAAAGCTGGGGAAGGGTCTGGAGAACAGGGCTGGGGAGGAGCAGCTGAGGGAGCTGGGGAAGGGTCAGGAGAACAGGGCTGGGGAGGAGCAGCTGAGGGAGCTGGGGGTGTTTAGCATGGAGAAGAGGAGGCTGAGGGAGACCTCATTGCTCTCTACAGCTCTCTGAGAACTGAGAGGAGGTTGGAGTGAAGTGGGATTGGTCTCTTCTCCCAAGGAACAAGGGATAGGACAAGGGGAAGTGGCCTCAAGCTGTGTCAGAGGAGGCTTAGGTTGGGTATTAGAAAGAATTCTTTGCTGCAGGAGTGGTCAGGAATTGGAACAGGCTGCCCAGGGAGCTGCTGGAGTGATGAGGTCACACAATCACAGACTGGTAGGGGTTGGAAGGAGCCTCCAGAGATCACTGAGTCCAACCCCCCTGCCAGAGCAGGGTCACCCAGGGCAGGGCACACAGAACACATCCAGGTGGGTTTTGAAAGCCTCCAGAGAAGGAGACTCCACAACCTCTCTGGGCAGCCTGCTCCAGGCCTCCAGAACCACAGTAAAGAAGTTTCTCCTCTTGTTGAGGTGAAAGTTCCTGGGTTCCAGTTTGTGTCCATTGCTCCTTGTCCTATCACAGGACACCACTGACAAGAGCCTGGCTCCTTCATCTTGACACCCACCCCCCTCAGCCTCCTCTTCTCCAGGCTGACCAACTCCAGCTCTTGCTTTCTTGGAGTGGTGGCACACAAACCCAGCCACTCCTTGCATCTTGACTCATCCATCACCTCTTAGAATTTTCTCCAAACAATAGGGGGAAAAAATGTGTGGAATTTGAGGAGAAGCCTCTCTGGAGGCTGGAATTGCAAATCAAGTGTTTGCAGGATGCTCCTCAGGTTGCTTTATGATGTGACCTTTGCTGTGGAGCTGGAGATGCTGTTCTGCAGGGCTTGTGGAGGTCAGAAGTGGCTTTCATGTTGCTGGAAGGCAGTGCTGGGCAGGATGGTCCTGCTGAGGCTTGTACAAGGTTGAGGACAGAGCATGGATGCAGCAGCTCCATGGGCAGGCAAGGGAGAAGTTCACCTTCCTCTGGGTTTTCTTCTCCTCTCTGCAAACCATGCTGGCAGTGACAGGTGGCAGAGGGAGGTTGCATCCAGTTCTGGGCTCCCCAGTTCAGGAGGGACAGGGATCTGCTGGAGAGAGTCCAAGGGAGGGCTACAAGGATGCTGAAGGGACTGGAGCACTGCCTGGGGAGGAGAGGCTGAGAGCCCTGGGGGTGTTCAATCTGGAGAAGAGAGGACTGAGAGGGGATTTAATAAATGTTTATAAATATCTGAGGGCTGGGGGTCAGGAGGGAGGGGACAGGGACAGGCTCTGCTCAGCTGCACCCTGGGATAGGACAAGGGACAATGGATGGAAACTCCAGCACAGGAGGTTCCACCTCAACACAAGGAGGAACTTCTGCACTGTGAGGGTCCCAGAGCACTGGAGCAGGCTGCCCAGAGAGGTTGTGGAGTCTCCTCCTCTGGAGCCTTTCCTGCCCTGTCTGGATGTGTTCCTGTGTGACCTGTGCTGGATTCTCTGGTCCTGCTCTGGCAGGGGGCTTGGACTGGAAGATCTCCAGAGGTCCCTTCCAACCCCTGACATCCTGTGAGCTGTGATCCTTTAGCCAGCAGTGACCTGCTGTGGTTTTCTCCTCCAGCTTGCTGTGAGAGCTGCAGACCCAGGGAGAACCTTCCCTTATCCCCAGGTGCTCCCAGTCCTGCTCTCTCTGCCTGCCCACGGGGGAGGCTGTGCCTTGCTCACTGTGTTTTGATGTTGTTTTTATTTCACCACCACCACCACCACATCTTCCTTGCCTTACTCATGCAAAAATCTGTCGCCTGTTGGTGTTTTTGTACTTTTTTTTTAACCTACTCCTGCTGGTCCTGTGGCTTTCTGTCACCCCAAAGGCAATCTGTGGCCCCAGCAGGATTAATGTTGCCACTCCACAGGCTTAGGTTGGTCATTAGAGGGCAAAAGCCAACAGCTAACAGGACCTCACTGACCCAAATCTGCTGCAGGTGACCTCCCACCTCCAGCCTGTTAGTCAATTTGTTACCCAGTTTCTAGCTTGTGCCCTTGGGGTGGCTGAGAGCTGGGCAGGTGTGCCCAGGACACCAGAGTCCTTCCTCACTGTTGTACATCTCCTCTGAGCTCCAGGGAAAGGCTTTCCTGCTGCAGGGGGGTAATGAAGAGCCAGCAGCAACCCCTCCCCCCCTCATCCCCCCTGCAGTTAGTCTGTGCAAGCTGTGTGTGCCTGGGGTCCTGTTGGGTTGGATTGAGCTGCAGGTCAGCTTGCAGCATGGCTTTGTCCATGCACAGCACAAGGAGGGCTGTAGAGAAGCCTTGTGGTGGAAAATGTCATAGGTTCATAGAATGGGTTGGGTTGGAAGGGAGCTTCAAGAGCATCCAGTGGCAACCTCCCTGCCATGGGCAGGGACACCTCCCCCCAGCCCAGCTTGCTCAAGGCCTCATCCAGCCTGGAATTGAACACCTCCAGGGAGGGGACAGCCACAGCCTCCCTGGGCAACCTGTGCCAGTCTCTCCCCACCCTCACTCTCAACAATTTCTTCCTCATCTCCAGTCTCAGTCTCCCCTCTCCCAGCTCAAAGCCATTGCCCCATGTCCTGTGATTCCAAGCCCTTGTCCAAAGTCCCTTCCCAGCTCTCCTGGAGCCCTTTAGGTACTGGATGGCCAGCAGAAGGTCTGCCTGGAGCCTTCTCTTCTCCAGGCTGAACAACCCCAACTCTCAGCCTGTCTCCACACACCATCTATGTGGCAGCTGGGCTTGATGAATCTTTCTCTCTGCCTTTACAGCCCAGGATGCTTGGCCAGGTTGTTTTCCTGCTGGAAAAGCTCTTTGAGCATCCACTGTCCCCAGCTGTGGTTTCCTTGGGAGAGCTGGGAGGCTGGGGGGGAGGGGTGGGATGCTGACCCAGGATGTTTCTCCTGGCTGCCTGTGTCAGGTTCCTGTCTCTTGGCTGGCTCACTACATTTCTAGCCTACATGTTGGTGCTTTGAAACTGGAGATTAAACAGAGAGCTGTGGCCCAGCTCTTCCACTGCAGTGACCTCTTCAGAGGAGGAGTCCTGGGATGCATGCCCAGGGCTGGCTGCCTGCATCAGCTGCTCCTAGTGGCCCTTTAGCAGGGACTGTTGTCAACTCCAGATAATAATACCTACAAGCTTCCTTTTTTTTTTTGTTTTTTTTTTCTTTTGCACCACATTCTCTCCTCACCCACAGGCTAATTTCATGCCTTATTATGATTTCAATGTTTTACTTCTATGCTGCAAGTGGAAAATGATGTTAGGATGGGGAGAAGCTCATCAGAGCACATTACAGCTCGCAGCGAGATGGCTCTCCGGAATTAGAGGCTTTGACCTTGGGTAGGTCAAATCCAAGGCCAAGTTTGGCCATGGTGGGACTGGAAGGGATGGCTCCATCTGAGATTAGTGCACTTAGCAATCCACTTGACATTCCCTTTGCTGTTTGCAGGCTGATGCAGTCTGCTCAGCCCAGCAAAGCTGTGTGGAGTCTTGGAGTGCATGGCCAGCAGGTCAAGGGAGGTTCTCTTCCCTCTCTACTCCACCCTGCTGAGGCCACATCTGGAGTATTGTGGCCTGTTCTGGGCTCCCCAGTTGAAGAGAGACAGGGAGAGAGTCCAGTGGGGAGGGTGGAAGGATGCTGAAGGGACTGAAATGTCTGTATGTAGCCCTGGGGCTGTGGAGCCTGGAGAAGAGCAGCCTGAGAGGGGCTCTGATCAATGCTTACCAACATCTGAGGGGTGGCTGTCAAGAAGCAGGGACCAGGCTCTTCAGTGGTGTCCTGTGGCAGGACAAGGAACAATGGACACAAACTTGAACCCAAGAAGTTCCATTTCAACATGAGGAGAAACTTCTTTGGTGTGAGGGTGCTGGAGGCCTGGAGCAGGCTGCCCAGAGAGGTTGTGGAGTCTCCTTCTCTGGAGACTTTCAAAACCCACCTGGATGTGTTCCTGTGTGGCTTCTATGGTCCTGCTCTGGCAGGGGGCTTGGACTGGATGATCTCTGGAGGTTCCTTCCAACCCCTAACATCCTCTGATCCTGTGATTCACTCACCCCCTGGCTGCACACAGACCTCCCAGCAGCACCCCACTGCTCTCTGCTTGACAGACCCCCAGCAAGCAAAGCTGTTCTCCATCACTTGTGGACACAAAGCAGTTCACAGAACCATAGAGTCACAGAATGGGTTGGGTTGGAAGGGACCTCAAAGCTCAGCCACTTCCAACCCCCTGCCATGGGCAGGGACACCTCCCCCCAGCCTCAGGTTGCTCAAGGCTTCATCCAGCCTGGCCTTGAACACCTCCAGGGATTGGGACTCCACCACCTCCTTGGGTGATGCTGCTTTGGCAGGGGGTTGGAGTCAATGACCTCCAGAGATCTCCCTTCCAACCCCTCCCTTTCTGTGATTCTGTGCCTCTGTGCTCTGCACAGCTTTGCCACACTCCTGTAGGATGATGCCTCCCAGCTTCTGGTTGGGGGCAGTGCAAAGAGCTAAGTACCAGCTGTAGCCCAGAGCATCACTCCTGCTGCCACAGCCATAAGTGACACACAGACAGATCTGGTCAGTGCTCCAGTGCTGGAGCCCCTATTACAAGAGGGACATGGACATGCTGGAAGGTGTCCAGAGAAGGGCCACCAGGATGAGCAGAGGGCTGGAGCTGCTCTGCTCTGAGGACAGACTGAGAGAGTTGGGGCTGTTCAGTCTGGAGAAGAGAAGGCTCCAAGGTGACCTTCTTGTGGCCTTCCAGTATCTGAAGGGGGCTCCAAGAAAGCTGGGGAGGGACTTTTTAGGCTATCAGGGAGTGACAGGACTGGGGGGAATGGAACAAAGCTGGAAGTGGGGAGATTCAGACTGGATGTGAGGAAGAAGTTCTTCCCCATGAGAGTGGTGAGAGCCTGGAATGGGTTGTGCAGGGAGGTGGTTGAGGCTCCATCCCTGGAGGTGTTTGCAGCCAGGCTGGATGAGGCTCTGGCCAGCCTGCTGTAGTGTGAGGTGTCCCTGGCCATGGCAGGGGGGTTGGAACTGGCTGAGCCTTGTGGTCCCTTCCAACCCTCACTGATTCTATGATTCCACACTGGGTTTATTTATAGCATACACTGCAGATGGATTTGGGATTAGGGCTTTGTTCTGAGGGCATCCAGGCACTAGCAGATGGACAAAGGAGGAGCTGAGTTACAGCCTAAGAGCAGCAGGTGTGTGGGGGACTCCCAGAGGGTCACTGCTGTGATGGGGACAAGTGACATGGCTGAGGTCAGAGGAGGGGTCTGTGGCAGAGGATGGGGATGGGTGGGTGACAGTTTTGTGGCTTTCAGGCCTGGATATGTCAGGGTGGTGTAAAGGGTCTGTGTGCTACCTGCATTCAGCTTCAAGGGCTGTTTTCCATGGACTGAAATTCTCTTCACAGCCACTACCCCAGATGGAAGCTGACAGTGGGCTGCTGAAGGTGAGGGGCTGGGGGTGAGGGGTGGGGGTACAGAAATGATGAAGCAAAAAAGCCCTTTTTTATTTATTATTTTCCTAATAGAAAAGAAATGCAGGACTGGAGCACTGCAGCCAATTCTGGGGCACCCAGCACAAGAAAACATCAAGCTGTTGGAGAGGGTCCAGAGGAGGCCACAAAGATGATCAGAGGGTTGGAGAACAGGCTGGGAGAGTTGGGGCTGTTCAGCCTGGAGAAGAGAAGGCTCCAGGGAGACCTTCTGGTGGCCATCCAGTACCCTAAGGGGCTCCAGGAGAGCTGGGGAGGGACTTTGGACAAGGTCTGGGAGTGCCAGGATGAGGGACAATGGCTTTGAGCTGGGAGAGGGGAGACTGAGACTGGAGATGAGGAAGAAATTCTTGAGAGTGAGGGTGGGGAGAGACTGGGACAGTTTGCCCAAGAAGGCTGTGGCTGTCCCCTCCCTGGAGGTGTTTGAGGTCAGGTTGGATGAGACCTTGAGCAAGCTGGGCTGGTGGGAGGTGTCCCTGCCCATGGCAAGGGGTTGGAATTGGATGATCTTGAAGATTCCTTCCAACCCAACCCATTCTATGACTCTATGATCCATGCATCTGGGCACTGGGGGGGAGGGAGGCAGGGACATTTCTTCCTGAATTACCTTAATTGTGTTCAGTGGGTGGTTGAGGTGGGCACAGGAGCTTGAACAACAAAGGTATGAAGCAGATGACTCATTCCTGGGGCTCACCACATGCAAGTAGGTGGAGAAAAGATGGGCACAGCCTGTGGCTCCCTGGTACCCATCCACAGCACAGCCCTGGGGGGGTTGAGTGAGGTGTGGGGCAGTGGGAAGGTGTGGGGCAGTAGGAGGGTGTGGGCAGGGTCAGTTGGAGCCCTTACCTCTTGTCAGGGGAGATCTAAGCAGGGAGGAAAGGGATTGCCCTCAGTAAAAGTGAAGGCAGGAGCAGGGCAAGGGGTCATGGGGAAGTCATCACAAAATGTTTTCCAGGATGAGCCTGTGGGCAGCCAAAGCTAAGAGAGCTTTCCACTGATCCAGGACCATCTCTGAGCCATGAAAGCCTTCCTGCTCTCCCCTGTTGCTCTTTTTTTTTTTTTTTTGCCCCCTCCCCTGTCTCCCTTCACTGCTTTCTGTATTGACTCAGAGTCTCAGACAGGTCAGCTGTGGAAGCTGCCAGGATCCACAACCTGCCAGTCAGGCTAAGCCAGCTCAGACCAAGGCTGCCTGGGTGGCTGGTGGGATTGGGTCACACCAGAGAGGGAGGAAGGCTTTCCAGGATCTGCTGAGGCTTTTAGGGAGTCACCAGGGAGACACAGAATCATAGAATCATAGACTCATAGAATCAGTCAGGGTTGGAAGGGACCACAAGGCTCAGCCAGTTCCAACCCCCCTGCCATGCCCAGGGACACCTCACACTACAGCAGGCTGGCCAGAGCCTCATCCAGCCTGGCTGCAAACACCTCCAGGGATGGAGCCCCAACCACCTCCCTGCACAACCCATTCCAGGCTCTCACCACTCTCATGGGGAAGAACTTCTTCCTCACATCCAGTCTGAATCTCCCCACTTCCAGCTTTGATTCCATTCCCCCCAGTCCTGTCACTCCCTGATAGCCTAAAAAGTCCCTCCCCAGCTTTCTTGGAGCCCCCTGCAGATACTGGAAGGCCACAAGAAGGTCACCTCAGAGACTTCTCTTCTCCAGACTGAACAGCCCCAACTCTCTCAGTCTGTCCTCAGAGCAGAGCAGCTCCAGCCCTCTGCTCATCCTGGTGGCCCTTCTCTGGACACCTTCCAGCATGTCCATGTCCCTCTTGGAACAGAGGCTCCAGAACTGGATGCAGTACCCCAGGTGTGGTCTCAGCAGAGCTGAGCAGAGGGGGAGAATCACCTCCCTGGCCCTGCTGGCCACACTTCTCCTGATGCAGCCCAGGCTCTGCTTGGCTCTCTGGGCTGCAAGTGCTCACTGCTGGCTCCTGTTGAGCTTCTCAGAGCTTCTCATCCCCCAGCACCCCCGGGTCCCTCTCCTCAGGACATGAAAGTGTAGAGAGCTTCCAGAGATTCTTCTCTATTTCTTCCTCCAGTGTGAAGGGTGGTGGTGGTGAGGAGACTGTGTGAGACCTGCCTCACCACCACAACCCTTCCACCTGGCTAACCCATGGCCAAGGGACAACTCAGGGCAGCTGCAAGGTAGCAAATCCAGGAGGAAGAAGACAAATTGCCTTTATTGAACACACAGTGTCCTGATGAAGCTGCCACCTTCTTCCCTGGTGAGGCTAAAGCTGCCATGGGATGTAAGGAGGCTCTGCAGATAATTGTGGCTGTCTGGAGCCACAACTATTAAATGGGTTTGGAAAGGAAAAGAAAAACATCAGCTGTGGCAAAATCTCCAGCAGGAAATGTTCCATCACCCCTTGGCCACAGCCTCCAGGGGAAGGGACTGGGGCTGTGTGCTGCTGGGTTTAGCTCCTTTAGTTTAGCTCTTTCCTCTCTTTTGTTTCCAGACTCCCATCACCCCTAAGGCTTGTGGGGTTACTTTGCCAATGTTGGGATGTTTCTTGAAGTGTTTTCACTTGGTATTGCATTTTCAGAAGCTGGTTGTCCAGTGGTGGTTCTCCGTTGCTGCAGTTTAATCACTCAGCCATGCCATGGCTCTTTACTTCACTGCAAAGAAGTTTCTCCTCCTCTTCAGATGGAACCTCCTGGGCTCCAGATTGTTCCCATTGTCCCTTGGCCTGCCCCTGGGCACCACTGAGCAGAGTCTGGCCCCAGCCTCTTGCCCCCCAGCCTTTAGCTCTTGCTGAGCATTGCTCAGCTCCCCTCTGGGGCTGCTCTTCTGCAGGCTCTCAGCCCCAGGGCTCTCAGCCTTTGCTCCTCACAGAGCTGCTCCAGGCCCCTCAGCATCTTCAAAACCTCCACTGGACTCTCTCCAGCAGTTCCCTGCCCCTCTGGAACTTGGGAGCCCAGAACTGGACCCTGGACTCCAGATGTGGTCTCCCTAGGGCAGAGTAGAAGGTGAGGAGAACCTCCCTTGACCTGCTGGTGACACTTTTCTTACTGCACCCCAGGATCCCATTGCTCTTCTTGGCCATGAGGGCACCTTGCTGGCTCATGGGCATCTTGTCCCCCAGCACTCCCAGGTCCTTCTCCTTGGAGCTGCTCCCCAGCAGGTCCCCTCTCACCTGTCCTGCTGCAGGAGGTTGTTCCTCCCTAGGGGCAGGACCCAACCCTTGCCCTTGCTGAACTTCATGAGTTTCACCTCCACCCAACTCTGCAGCCTGCCCAGGTCAGGAATGGCAGCACGGCCTGATGGGCTGTGCTCAGTTTTCTGTCTTCATGGTTTTCCTGCACAGGAATCACACAGCTCAGCCTCAAGTCCCCCCTTCCCCCCCTTTTTTTTTTTTTGTTTTTTTTTCACATGTAGGTTTGGTGTCAAAATGCTTCTAAAGTCCACTTGAAGGCATTTGTGCAAGGAGCTTTCTGAGCAGCCCTGCTTTAAGCAAACAAGAGCTTGGGTGTGCAGGAGATGGTCAGGAACAGAAATGGCAGCAAACAAATGGAGAGAAGGGGGGGGTGGAAGAAAAAAAAACAACTCTCTGTATTCAGTGAGCTGCTCAGAGTGCTAAAGAGCTGAGCCTTTTAGCAGCTAGTGTCAAATTAATTACAAAATAAAGCCTTTCCATTCCTGAACAGCTGCTTGGAACCTTCCTGGAGCTGGATTTCCTTCACCAGTACTGGAGGCTCACTGCTGCAAAGCCAGCCATGAAATAAGAGCAGGGGAAGGCTGTTGAGGGAGGGATGATAGCTGTCATTTCAGGGCACATGCTGATGGTTGAAGGATTCTGATCCAGGGGTGTTTGGTTTGGTGATTTTGGGGTTGGTTTTTTTGTTGTTTGGTTGTTTTTTTTTTTTCATTCTGTTGTTTTGGCTTTTTTTCTCCTTGATAAATTTTTGTTCTGCTGCTGCTGTTAGTTAGGAGGCAGGAACCAAAGGCTGCTGCTTGCATAGAGGTTGCAGTGAAAGGCAAAAGGAGGACACTTGATAGAATCAGAGAATCATTGAGGTTGGAAAAGGCCTCTGAGATCATCAGTGGAAAGGGCCTCTGAGATCATCATTGGAAAAAGCCTCTAAGATCATCATTGGAAAAAACCTCTAAGATCATCATTGGAAAAAGCCTCTAAGATCATCATTGGAAAAAGCCTCTAAGATCATCATTGGAAAAAACCTCTAAGATCATCATTGGAAAAAGCCTCTAAGATCATCAAGTCCAACCTTCTACCCAGCACCTCCATGACCACTAAACCACGTCCCCCAGTGCCACATCTACTCATTTCTTGAACACCTCCAGGCATGGAGACTCCATCACCTCCCTGGGCAGCCTGTTCCAATCCCTGAACACTCCTGCAGCAAAGACTTTTTCCCTCATCTCCAACCTGAACCTCCTGCCTTGGTGCAACTTGAGGATGTTTCCTCTTGTCCTGTGATTAGTTAGATGGCAGAAGAGGCAAACACCAGCCTCACTCCAACCTCCATTCAGGGATGTATAGAGAGCAATGAGGTCTCCCCTCAGTGTCCTCTCCTGCAGGCTAAACAACCCCAGGTCCCTCAGCCCTGCTCTCAAGACCCTTCCCAGTTGTGTTGCCCTTCTCTAGACCCTCTCCAGCACCTCAATGTCCCTTTGCATGGTTGCTTGTGGAAGCTTTTGCACTGTGCTGTTAGGGTTGTTCACTTTGGGGTCAGAGGATGCCTCATCACCATCTGATCTTCCCCTATGAGGACAGCATGAGAGGTGGAGCTGTTCAGCCTGGAAAAGAGAAGGCTCCAGGGAGACCTTAGAGCATCCTTCCAGTACCTGAAGAGGCTACAAGAGGGTGAGGGAGGGACATGTTACAAAGGCTTGTGGTGACAGGATGAGGGGCAATGGTTTGAAACTGGAGCAGGGTAGATTTAAATTGGACATTAGGAAGAAGTTCTTCACTCTGAGGGTGGTGAGACACTGATTGCCCAGAGAAGTTGTGGACATCTCATCCCTGTGTTCAAGGCTAGGCTGGATAAGGCTTGGAGCAACCTGGTCCAGTGGGAGGTGTCCCTGCCCAGGACAGGGGGGTTGGAACTGGATGATCTTAAAGGTCCCTTCCAACACAAACCTTTCTATGATTAGTGCTCAGCATTATTGCCATCTCCTGCCCATGGCTCTCCCAGCAGGTCTGCTCTGACCACTGCCATTCCCTCCTGGGGTAGTGCTGGCCAGAGGCAATGAGCTGCTGCCCTTCCAAACAGGGAAGTCTGCCTGTGGGTGGATGGGGGCTGGATGAGTGCACTGAGGGTTTGGCTCTTGGATCCAAGGAGGTCTTTGTGGTGTGGCTAAAAGCTCTTCTCAGCCTTGAAGGGGGAAGCAGCAGCACATTTCTGGTGGCTATATATACACACACTTTATATATCTCTAGATGCATAGATACACTTGGCAAGCTAATTAAAAGGTACTTTTTCTGCTCAGGCACTCAACAGGCTCATTTCCTCACCTGAGTTATGAATACCTGCTGGAGTTATTCTGAGCTAGAAGCAGCTAAAAGCATTGCCATGGGCCAGGGGCTGGCTTCCTTTGCACGTGTGCTCAGCTCCACCTTCCAGACACACAGATTGCATCAGGTTGGAAGGGACCCTCCAAGGGCATCTTGTCCAACCCCCCAGCAGTCAGCAGGGACACATCAAATCTGATCTTGAATGTCTCCACCACAGCCAGTGCCTCCCCACCCTCACTCTGCAGAGCTTCCTCCTGATGTCTAACCTAAACCTGCCCTGCTCCAGCTTCAGGCCACTGCCCCTCGTCCTATCCCCACAGCCCCTTCTGAACAGTCCCTCCCCAGCCTGCCTGGTCCCCTTCAGATACTGGAAGGCTGCTCCAAGGTCTCCCTGGAGCCTTGTCTTCTCGAGGCTGGGCAGCCCCAACTCCCTCAGCCTGTCCCCATAGCAGAGCTGCTCCAGTCTCTGATCATCTTCCTGGCCTCCTCTGGACCCTCTCCAGCAGGTCCAAGTCCTTCCTGTGCTGAGGGCCCCAGAGCTGGACACAGCAGTGCAGGGGAGGTCTCCCCAGAGCAGAGCAGAGGGGCAGGATCCTCTCTCTCCAGCTCTGGCCACACTACTTTGGATGCAGCCCAGGCTGCCCTTGGCCTCCTGTGCTGCCAGTGCCCATTGCTGGCTCCTGCCCAGTAAGCTTGCAGATGGCACTGAACTGGGTGGCTGTGTTGATCTGATAGGAAGTTTTTGCAGAGGGACCTGGCCAGGCTGGAGCAAGGGGCCAAGGTCACTTGTATGAGGTTCCACAAAGCCAAGTGCTGGGTCCTGCATTTGGGCCACAACAACCCTGTGAAGGCTCCAGGCTTGGGGCAGAGTGGCTGGAACCTGCCCAGTGGGAAAGGAGCTGGGGGTGCTGGGTGACAGCAGCTGAAGCTAAGCCAGGGAATGCCCAGAAACCTGGCCTGGATCAGCAGTGGTGTGGCCAGGAGGAGCAGGGGAGGGATCATGCCCCTGTCTTTGACACTGGAGTGGTCACACCTCACATCCTGGGTTCAGTTTTGGGCTCCTCACTCCAAGAAGGACATTGAGGAGCTGGAGCAGGTCCAGAGAAAGGCAACAAAGCAGGGGAAGGGTCAGGAGAATAGGGCTGGGGAGGAGCAGCTGAGGGAGCTGGGGGTGTTCAGTGTGGAGAAGAGGAGGCTGAGGGAGACCTCATTGCTCTCTACAGCTCCCTGGAAGGAGGTTGGAGTCAGGTGGGGATGGGTTTCTTCTCTCATGGAACAAGTGATAGAATGACAGGAAATGGCCTGAAATTGTGCCAGGGGAGGCTTAGGTTGGAGATTAGGAACAATTTCTTTGCTGCAAGAGTGGTCAGGGATTGAAACAGGCTGCCCAGGGAGGTGGTGGAGTCCCCATCCCTGGAGGTGTTCAAGAGTTCTGTGGCCACAGCACTGTGGGCCATGGTTTAGTGGCCGTGGTGGTGTCAGGTTGATGGTTGAAGTTGATCTTAAGAGAGCTTTTCCAAGCAAAACAATTCAATGAGTCCATAAAGAGATCTGAAGTCCTCTTGAATGTGAAACCTGCTGTGCTGAAACACAGAGAAGGAGCCAGTGGTCACCTAAGCCCTTTGGTAGTGAGCAAATAGACTTCAAACCTCAAACAGAGCCTGTGGAGGTCTCTACCCACAATAGCTGAGTTCCATGAGGGATGCAGATGAGCTGCCCAGCTCCTTGGTGTCCTGCTACACCTGTGTCTGCTTTGATGGAGAGATCTCCTCCACCTCCCATTGCCTCGCTGCATCCCACACTTGCATTTGCAAATCACCTCAGCCCTGTCCCGGGGCTTGGGGACATCCTGGGGCAAAGCAATGAGTGTCATTATCATTAAACTGGAATTCCACATCTAGCAGGATCTCCTGGGAAGGAAAAAAAAAAAATAAGAGCAAAGGGATAGAAAGAAAATCCTCCCTTGGGACTAGTTGGGCTTTCATCCAGCATCGAATGCAGCACAGGCAGCAGGGGCAGGGAGGGGATTCTGCCCTTCTGCTCTGCCCTGCTGAGACAAACTCCCTAAAGCTAGCTCTGGAGTCCTCAGCACAGCACAGACAGGGACCTGGTGGAGCAGGGCCAGAGGAGGCCACAGCAATGCCCCTAACATTCCATGGTTCCTTGATTCTATGCTTGCAATAAGCAGCAGAGCCTGGCTGCTGCTGCTGCTTGCCTGATGCTGCCTCTCTCTATATTATATCTCTATAGAGCCACTCCACAGGCCAAATCTGCTTCCATCCCACACAGAAAGTACCAGGAATGATTTATGTTAACTCAGCAGGGGTCAAGTGGATTTGCCAAGTGCCTCATCTTTGCCCTGCTGCTGGAGATCTCACTCTGTGTGACCTTCACTGAGGGACTGGGGTGCTGGGGTGCAGCACCCCCTGCTCTCCTCCAGCACTGCTCTGAAAATAACTATAAAAATACCAAGATCTCATGCTCAATAATTCTGTGGTTCTATGATTCTATGCCTGGTTTGCTGCTCTCAGTGATTTTGAGATCAAATCAACCCCATTTGCAAGCATGATTATTGGTTTTTTTTCCTTGCCTGCTGCTACCAATCTACCCTGGAATTGGAAAGTTCACTTTATTGTGTCCTCAGCAATGATGATGATGATGATGCAACTGCAGTTGCATCCCTGGGTGGGGGTTTGAGGCTAGAACAGGAAACAGACAGCAAGGCTGGCACTGCCCCAGTTGTGCTGGCTCTGGCCCCCAGTTGTGTTGGCACTGCCCCAGTTGTGCTGGCTCTGGCCCCCAGTTGTGTTGGCTCTGCACAGCTAGGAGAGGGCAGGAAGAGGAGGAAGATTTGACTCCCTCTAGGCAGACAATTGAGTGAGAAGAGGCTGTGGTTACTAACTCTGTCTGCAATAAATTCACTTGACATTTCCAGCAGAGGAGTTGTTTTTTTTTTATCCCTTGCTATAAACCTGTGGCTGTGTGGAGCTGAGCCTCTCGTCCTGTGTGGTTTAAATGGATGGTTCTGTCCTGGGGAAATGGATGTTTGGCTGCAGCAAGTCCTGCCCATCAGCACTCTGCTGCTTAAACCAAGCTTTTATTTCAACTTAGATCTATCTGTTCAGCCTGGAGGAGAGAAGGCTCCAGGGAGACCTTAGAGCAGCCTTCCAGTACCTGAAGGGGGCTCCAGGAGAACTGGGGAGGGACTTGTGACAAGGGTGAGGTACAATGGCTTTGAGCTGGGATTGAGACTGGAGATTAGGAAGAAATTCTTGAGAGTGAGGAGAGACTGGCACAGGTTGCCCAGGGAGGTTGTGATGTTCCCTCCCTGGAGGTGCTCAAGGCCAGGCTGGATGAGGCCTTGAGCATCCTGGGCTGGTGGGAGGTGTCCCTGCCCATGGCAGGGGCTTGGAACTGGCTGAGCTTTGAGGTCCCTTCCAAGCCATTCTGTGAATCTAGATGCAGCCATCCACATCCTGGGGCTTCCTCCACTGACTGCAGGAGTCTCAGCAGTGGGGCTGGGTCCATGTTTCCCTGCAGAGACCTGGATTCAGTGGGATTAAATCCACTTTAGCTGTTATTTTCCTCTTCTCCCTGCAGCAAGGGAACCATTTGTCTTGCAGCTGTCATTGGGAATAATAGAGCTGCAGCTGGGGAGAGAGCTGCTGACAGACATCTCCCTGTCTGTAACAGAGCTTTCTGTGCCCTGTCTGCTGATGCTGAACTGCTGCATGTGCTGATGTGGCAGGCAGCAGAGAGGTGAAGTTTGAGGGTGTCAGGTGTGCTTTGTCCCCAGAGCAGGCACGGGGCTGGTCCAGCAGCTGCCCCATGAGCACAGCAGCCACCTCTGTGTGTCAGTGCAGGTGAGGGCTGACCTGCTGGCAAGCAGCTCTGTGGAAAAGGGCCTGGGAGTCCTGGCAGACAACAGCATGGCCATGAACCAGCAAAGTGCCCTTGTGGCCCAGGGGGGTCAGTGCTATGCTGGGGAACATCAAGAAGAGTGTGGCCAGCAGATCAAGGGAGGTTCTCTCTACTCTGTGTCTCTCTACTCTGCCTTTCTGGAGTGTTGTGGCCAGTTGTGGATTCCCCTGTTCTAGAGAGACAGGGAACTGCTGGAGAGGGTACAGCAAAGGGCTACAGACATGCTGAGGGGGTCTGGAACATCTCTCTCATGAGGTGATAGGTTGAGACTTGATGATCTCAAAAGTCTTTTCTAACCTGGTTAATTCTGTGACAGACTGAAGGACTTGGGGCTGTTTAGCCTGGAGAAGAGCAGGCTGAGGAGGGATCTGATCAATGCTGATCAATACCTAAAGGGTGGGGGTCAGGAGGATGGGGCCAAGCTTTTCTCTGTGGTGCCCAGGGACAGGCCAAGGGGTAAGGGGCACAAGCTGGAACATAGGAAGTTCATCTAAACCTGAGGAGGAACTTCTGTACTTTGAGGGTGGTGGAGCACTGGAGAAGGCTCCCCAGGGAAGTGGTGGAGTCCCCATCCCTGGAGTCATTCCAAACCCCTCTGCATGCTGTCCTGTGCCACCTGCCCTAGGTGCCCCTGCTCTGGCAGGGGGAGGGGGTTGAACTGGATGATTTCCAGAGGTCCCTTCCAACCCCTCCCTTCTTCTGGGATGCCTGGAGGTCACCTTGCTGTAGGAGGCAGCAGTTGTGTGGCTGCTGTGTCACCAGCCAGGATGCTTTCCCTAATTAGAGCCTGCTTCAGTTCAGCTCAGTCCCATCTGCAGGGGAACTCCCACAGCCTGCCTTGGGCACAGGATGGGATAAATGTGGCTGTGCTGCTTGCTCTGCTGGAGTCTCCCTGCACCTGGCAGGCGTTGCTGCAGCTGTCCTCATGTGCTCCCGGGGAGTCAGGCAGGGCCTCTAGCCCCATCTCACCCACCCACAGAACCACAGAATCACACAGAATCAACCAGATGGGAGAAACCCTTTGAGATCATCAAGCCCAGCCCATCACCCAAAACCACCTCATCAGCTAACCCATGGCACTGAGTGCCTCATCCAGGCTTTTCCCAAACACTTCCAGGGATGCTGACTCCACCACCTCCCCAGGCAGCCCATTCCAATGGCAAATCAAAGAGTTTCTTCCTACCCATCCAGCCCAAACTTCCCCTGGCACAGCTTGAGACTGTGTCCTCTCCTTCTGTCACTGGGTGCCTGGGAGGAGAGGCCAACCCTGACAGCTGCCTGCTCCACACAGCCCAAGGGAGTCCTTGAGATGAAGCTCATCAGCATCATGGTGCTGGCAAATGCAGGAGTGAGCAGGCATGGCTGTGTGTGCTCCAGTGAGGGGAGAGTGAAGCTTGGGGAGGGCACATTCAGCCTGGAGAGGAGGAAGAAATTCTTGAGAGTGAGGGTGGGGAGAGACTGGCACAGGTTGCCCAGGGAGGCTGTGGCTGTCCCCTCCCTGGAGGTGTTCAAGGCCAGGCTGGATGAGGCCTTGAGCAACCTGAGGCTGGGGGGAGGTGTCCCTGCCCATGGCAGGGGGTTGGAAATGGATGAGCTTTGAGATTCCTTCCAACCCAACCCATTCTGTGACTCTATGGTTCTGTGAACTGCTTTGTGTCCACAAGTGATGGAGAACAGCTTTGCTTGCTGGGGGTCTGTCAAGCAGAGAGCAGTGGGGTGCTGCTGGGAGGTCTGTGTGCAGCCAGGGGGTGAGTGAATCACAGGATCAGAGGATGTTAGGGGTTGGAAGGAACCTCCACCTCCAAACCCTCTCCCCTCCAAAGCCAGTAAAAAGTGGAGGATGACATGCAGCAGGCTATGGAATGAGCACAGAGTCACAGGAGGGCCTGGGAAGGCATCTCCAGAGGTCATCTGGTCCAACCCCCAGTGAGGACCAGGGGATGATGTGCTGCAAACCCGAGTCTTGGGAAAGGAGCAGATGTTCCTGGGTGAATTTGTGTTTGTGTGGGAGGTGAGACTTTGTGGGAGCTTGTGGTTGTTGTTGCCTACAATGAATAAATGCAGTCTGGTGGGACAGGATCATAGAATCATCATAGAATCACAGAATGGCTCAGGCTGGGAGGGATCTCAGAGATCATCTACTCCAACCCCCTGCCAGGCAGGACAATAGCATCCAGCACGGGTCACACAGGAACACATCCAGACAGGTCTGGAAAGGCTCCAGAGGAGACTCCACAGCCTCTCTGGGGAGCCTGCTCCAGTGCTCCAGAGAATGAAGAAAGCCACCATGTGTGCAGCCTCTCCAGAGGTCACTGCTCCAAGTGCTGCACCAACACACCAAAAAAAAAAAAAAAAAAAAAAATCAAAGAGAGTGCTTGGGGCTGACTTTTGAGCATCTGCAACTAAAGTGCCTGGAAGTGCTTTATGGAAATATCTTTGTCATTGACTGGAGGGGAAATTTAAGAGCCTAAATGGTGCTGCTCTGATTTGTGGCTTGGTGACAAGCCAGAGAAAGCTGCAGAGCATAAAACCATCACCCAACCACACAGCCCTGGCCACTCATGCTGGCTGTGGTGGCCAAGCTGGCCCTGAGCTCCAGCCCAAGCCCTGTGCAGGGTGGGGAGAGGCTTTGCTTTTCCTGCAGCTCCAAATATTGGTTAGAGGGTAGGAGGGCTCTGCAGAGGGACCTGGACAGGCTGGAGAGATGGGCAGAGTCCAACAAGATGGCATTCAACAAGTCCAAGTGCCAGGTGCTGCACTTTGGCCACAACAACCCCAGGCAGTGCTCCAGGCTGGGGTCAGAGTGGCTGAGAGCAGCCAGGCAGAGAGGGACCTGGGGGTACTGGGTGACAGCAGCTGAACAGGAGCCAGCAGTGTGCCCAGGTGGCCAAGAAGGCCAATGGCATCCTGGCCTGCATCAGGAACAGTGTGGCCAGCAGGAGCAGGGAAGTCATCCTGCCCTGTGCTCAGCACTGCTCAGGTCACACCTTGAGTGCTGTGTCCAGTTCTGGGCTCCTCTGTTTAAGAAGGACATTGAGAGACTTGAACGTGTCCAGAGAAGGGCAACAAGGCTGGGGAGGGGTCTGGGGCACAAGGCTGGGGAGGGGTCTGGAGCACAGCCCTGTGAGGAGAGGCTGAGGGAGCTGGGGGTGTTCAGCCTGGAGAGACCTCACTGCTGTCTACAACTACCTGCAGGGAGGTTGTAGCCAGGTGGGGGTTGGGCTCTGCTCCCAGGCAACCAGCACCAGAACAAGAGGACACAGTCTCAAGCTGCACCAGGGGAAGTTTAGGTTGGAGGTGAGGAGAAAGTTCTTCACAGAGAGAGTTGTTAGAGGTTGGAATGTGCTGCCCAGGGAGGTGGTGGAGTCACCATCCCTGGGGGTGTTCAAGAGGGGATTGGACGTGGCACTTGGTGCCATGGTTTAGTAGTCCTGAGGTCTTGGGTGACAGGTTGGACTTTGATGATCCTTGAGGTCTTTTCCAACCTTTTTGATTCTGTGATCCTGTGGTTTTACTGCAGGCAGAAGTTGTAGCACTCAGGGCTGCAAGTGGTGAAAGCCTCCCAGGGCTTTGCTGGCTGCAGGGAAATGCTGCCTCCAGCATCTCTCTCCTCGGTGTGGGGATGAGGAAGTAGCTGCTGCCTTTCCTTTGCAGAAGGCATCAGATGAAGTTGTCCCATTGGGAGTATTTGGAGCTGTTTGTCCTTTCCATGGAGCTGCTGCCTCCCCCATGTGCTGGCTCTGCAGGCAGGTTGAGCTTTCTGGACAGGGAATGGCCTAAAAAGCTCCAGACATGAGAAGAGTTTTCAAGCAAGGAGCAAATGTTCCTGGCACTGGCTAGGGAGAAACCATCCTGCAGGCTCTCAGTATCTCCAGAGGGTGGGGAAGGGGCTGAAGGTCATGGCTGAGGAGTCCCCAGCCAGCCTCACCATGGGTGATCATAGAATCAGAGAATGGTCTGGGTTGGAAGAGACCTCTGAAGGTCATTTGAACCAACCCCCTCTGCAGTAAGCAGGGACATCCTCAACTAGATCAGGCTGGCCCAGCTCATGAGCATTTCCCCATCCCTCCTTTGGCTTTGA
The DNA here is from genome assembly GCF_027791375.1 of Indicator indicator. Taxonomy (NCBI): domain Eukaryota; kingdom Metazoa; phylum Chordata; class Aves; order Piciformes; family Indicatoridae; genus Indicator; species Indicator indicator. The sequence continues at coordinate 2,737,482 of NC_072046.1, forward strand.
GGTGCTGCTTGGTGGCTTTAAGGTCACACTAATGGATCTGAAGATCCATTAGATCATCTGAAGATGATCCATTAGTGTTTTCTGGAGACCTCATCTGGTACATGATGTCCTTCCTTAGCTGGAGGGGGCTGGGTCTGACACTGACCTTTCAAGTCCAAATGTACTGTCCACCCTCTTTGCTAAGGCTCCATAGGGATCTTCATGTGGATGGATGCTGGAGGGCATCCATGGGCTCCTGTTGCACCTTCTGGAGATGTTTTTGGTAGAGTCATGCAGCACTGGTGCCATTGTCAGTCCCAGAGCTGCAGGTACTGGTGGGCTGGAGGTGGAGACAGAAGTGGAGATGGAGACAGAGGTGAAGATGGAGATAGAAGTGGAGATGGAGATGGAGATAGAAGTGGAGTTGGAGGTGGAGACAGAAGTGAAGGTGGAGATGGAGGTAGAGGTAGAGATGAAGGTGGAGACAGAGGTGGAGGTGGAGGTGGAGATGGAGATGGAGATAGAGGTGGAGATGGAGATGGAGATGGAGATAGAGGTGGAGGTGGAGATGGAGGTAGAGGTGGAGGTGGAGATGGAGGTAGAGGTGGAGGTGGAGATGGAGGTAGAGGTGGAGATGGAGGTAGAGGTGGAGATAGAGGTGGAGATGGAGATGGAGATGGAGATAGAGGTGGAGGTGGAGATGGAGATGGAGATGGAGATGGAGATGGAGATGGAGATGGAGATGGAGATGGAGATGGAGATGGAGATGGAGATGGAGATGGAGATGGAGGTGGAGATGGAGATGACATGGAGATGGAGGTGGAAGTGGAGTTGGAAATGGAGGTGGAGGTGGAGATGGAGGTGGAGCTGTGCTGCTACTTGGTGGGAAGTTCAGCAAGGGTCATGAAGAATGATTCATTAAATGCATCAGTGGGGAGAAGTCAGGAGGACAGATTGTAATTAGTGTCCACATGAATCCTGGCCTTCAAGCCATATGCTGGCACCTGTTAAAAGGCTCCAGGGCTCCTACTGCTGGGATGTGCAGAGCTCATCCATGGCTTGCTGCTGCTGGAGGGACAGCCTTGGTGGTCACACACTGCCACCTGCCTTCCTCCCATTCCACACCATCTGCTGCTCCCTGAGGGCATCATCCAGGTTGTGGTTGTGTCTGACCTCATTCAACCCAAGCCTGCTGCTGTCATGGTCACAACCTGACATGTCCTGGGCCAGCAACCTCATTTCACTGAGGTGCATGTTGAGTGGCCTCCCTCTTGTGCTAGAGGGGGGGTTGATTTTGATAAGATGAGGAACTTCTGTTACAAAAGACAACCACCTCCAAACCCTCCAAACCCACCTCTCCATCTCCAAACCCTCCAAACCCACCTCTCCACCTCTCCATCTCCAAACCCTCCAAACCCACCTCTCTACCTCCAAACCCTCCAAACCCACCTCTCCATCTCCAAACCCTCCAAACCCACCTCTCCACCTCTCCATCTCCAAACCCTCCAAACCCACCACTCCACCTCCAAACCCTCCAAACCCACCTCTCTACCTCCAAACCCTCCAAACCCACCACTCTACCTCCAAACCCTCCAAACCCACCTCTCCATCTCCAAACCCTCCAAACCCACCACTCCACCTCCAAACCCTCCAAACCCACCACTCTACCTCCAAACCCTCCAAACCCACCTCTCCACCTCCAAACCCACCACTCCACCTCCAAACCCACCACTCCACCTCCAAATCCACCTCTCCACCTCCAAACCCTCCAAACCCACCACTCTACCTCCAAACCCTCCAAACCCTCCAAACCCACCACTCCACCTCCAAACCCTCCAAACCCACCTCTCCACCTCCAAACCCTCCAAACCCACCTCTCCACCTCCAAACCCACCTCTGCACCTCCAAACCCACCTCTCCACCTCCAAACCCTCCAAACCCACCTCTCCACCTCCAAACCCACCTCTGCACCTCCAAACCCACCTCTCCACCTCCAAACCCACCTCTGCACCTCCAAACCCACCTCTCCACCTCCAAACCCACCTCTCCACCTCCAAACCCTCCAAACCCACCTCTCCACCTCCAAACCCACCTCTGCACCTCCAAACCCACCTCTCCACCTCCAAACCCACCTCTCCACCTCCAAACCCTTCAAACCCACCACTCCACCTCCAAACCCTCCAAACCCACCTCTCCACTTCCAAACCCTACAAACTCACCTCTCCACCTCCAAACCCACCTCTCCACCTCCAGATCCACCTCTCCACCTCCAAATCCACCTCTCCACCTCCAAACCCACCTCCAAACCCTCCAAACCCACCACTCCACCTCCAAACCTACCTCTCCACCTCCAAAGCCTCCAAACCCTCTCCCCTCCAAAGCCAGTAAAAAGTGGAGGATGACATGCAGCAGACTATTGAATGAGCACAGAGTCACAGGAGGGCCTGGGAAGGCATCTCCAAAGGTCATCTGGTCCAACCCCCAGTGAGGACCAGGGGATGATGTGCTGCAAACCCAAGTCTTGGGAAAGGAGCAGATGTTCCTGGGTGAATTTGTGTTTGTGTGGGAGGTGAGACTTTGTGGGAGCTTGTGGTTGTTGTTGCCTACAATGAATAAATGCAGTCTGGTGGGACAGGATCATAGAATCATCATAGAATCACAGAATCACGTAGGGTGGCATTGATGGGATCCATGGGCTGGCATTTGATGGGATCCATGGACAGGCATTTGATGGGATTCATAGGGTGGCATTTGAAGTGATCCATAGGCTGGCATTTGATGGCATCCATAGGGTGGCATTTAGTGTGATCCATGGGCTGGCATTTGATGGGATCCATAGGGTGGCATTTGATGTGATCCATAGGGTGGCATTTAGTGTGATCCATGGGTGGCATTTAGTGTGATCCATGGGCTGGCATTTGATGGAATCCATAGGGTGGCATTTGATGTGATCCATAGGGTGGCATTTAGTGTGATCCATGGGTGGCATTTAGTGTGATCCATGGGCTGGCATTTGATGGGATCCATAGGGTGGCATTTGATGGGATCCATGGGCTGGCATTTGATGGGATCCATAGGGTGGCAGTTAGTGGGATCCATGGGCTGGTATTTGATGGGATCCATGGGCTGGCATTTGGTGGCATCCATAGGGTGGCATTTGATGGGATCCATAGGGTGGCAGTTAGTGGGATCCATGGGCTGGCATTTGATGGCATCCATGGGCTGGCATTTGATGGCATCCATGGGCTGGCATTTGATGGCATCCATAGGGTGGCATTGGATGGGATCCATAGGGTGGCACTTGATGTGATCCATGGGCTGGCATTTGATGGGATCCATAGGGTGGCAGTTAGTGGGATCCATAGGGTGGCATTTGATGGGATCCATGGGCTGGCATTTGATGGCATCCATGGGCTGGCATTTGGTGGCATCCTGTCAATTAAACAGACTAAAAGAGGAGTGGGTCCTGTGCAGTGCCCAAACCTGGCTCTGCGGGCAGAGGTCTGTGCAGGGCAGGTGCTGTGCAGCTTGGCAGCAGTGGCAGATGATCACTCTGGGGCTGCTGGCTGCTGCTAGTTTGTAGAAGAAGGAACATTAATGCCAGCACCAGACTCTTTTAGCCTTGGGTGCTGCCCAGGACCTCGATAACTTCTTCTTCCACGGCAGCAGCCTGGTATCAAACCGGAGCTGACATCCCTGCCGCTCCCCCAGCCATGCCCAGAGCGGTGTGGGCAGGCAGCAGGCTGATTTCAGTGGCACATCTCCCTGCCTCAGGGCCTTGCAGGGAGGCTTGACAAGCCCCCCTGGGATGTCTCAGTCCTGGAGGCCGAGAGGAAAGCCCTGTCCTTGTAAACACAGCTCTGACGGCGTTTAGGGCTCTGCTTGCCGCAGCTCCCTCCTCATTACTCTTCTCAGCAGCGAGATTAAAGCTGACACCTTGAAGGATGGAGAGTGTTGTGCTTGTCTGACAGCCCTGCTGTGCCAGGTCTCCAATAACATGAAGCACACATGGCTTTAAAGAGATATCCACAGCCAGCCTTGGAGGAGGAGGAGGAGGAGGAGGAGGAGGAGATACCGACAGAATGTCACCTGCGTGGCGGTTTCCCTCCTGCTTGAGGTTGAGGTTGGAAGGAGCTCTGCTGTGCCTTGTGGTCTCTGGAGGGTGGCAGAGCAAGTGCCCCTTCAGTACAGGGTCTGGGAGTTGTTTGTATTCAGAGAGTCACAGAGTGGGGTGGGTTGGAAGGGACCTCAAAGCTCAGCCAGTTCCAACCCCCTGCCATGGGCAGGGACACCTCCCTCCAGCCCAGCTTGCTCAAGGCCTCATCCAGCCTGGCCTTGAGCACCTCCAGGGAGGGGACAGCCACAGCCTCCCTGGGCAACCTGTTCCACTGTCTCCCCATCCTCACTGGAAAGATTTTCTCCCTAAGCTCCAGTCTCAGTCTCCCCTCCTCCAGCTCAAAGCCATTGTCCCTCATCCTGGCACTCCCAGCCCTTGTCCAAAGTCTCTCCCCAGCTCTCCTAGAGCCCTTCAGGTACTGGAAGGCTGCTCTGAGATCTCCCTGGAGCCTTCTCTTCTTCAGGCTGAACAGCCCCAACTCTCCCAGCCTGTCCCCATACTGAAAGTTCTCCAGCCCTCTGGACCGGCCCCAACAGTTCCATCTCCTTCTTATGCTGGGGAGGGCATAGGCAGAACTGGGATGAGTGCTGCAGGTGAGGTCTCACCAGTGCAGAGCAGAGGAGCAGAAGCATCTCCCTTGTGCTGGTCACACTCCTCTTGATTGCAGCCCAGGACTTGGTTTTCCCTATTCCATATGGGGGGTACTGGGTATTCCCCCAGTGTCTTTGTAGCACTGGGCTACAGCGACCTCTCCACCACAGCCTCGGTGAGGCTCCCGTCCCTCTCTGCATGGAACAGCAACTTGATTCCTTCTGTCCCCCTGTGCTTCCCCTTGGAAGGCAGATGAAGGCTTTCTGCCCCTTAGCTGTGAGCTGCCTCCTCCCCAAGCTGTCACCACAGCCTCCTTCTCCTTTGGAAGGAGATCTTCCCCCTGGGATCTGACACTTCAGAAACCTGTTGATTGTAGCCATCCCTTTCCCATTTGCTCTTTGCAGCCCTCATTTCATTTTGAGTACTGTTCTGCTGCCTCCTGCCAGGGCCTGAACAAATGGACAGATGTGATGTGCTTGCATGGAGCCAGCTGGACCATGCTGCTCCTCACACCTCCAGTGAAGTGATGACATGGCTCAGTGCCACCAGCAGCTCAGCAGGTGCCAGGGGAGAGCTGGGAGCTGTGGGAATCAGAGAGGCATGGAATCCTTTTGGTTGGAAAAGACCTTTAAGAGTCCAAGCCCTCTCCAACTCTACCAAGTCTGCTGCTTAACCACATCCCTCAGCACCACATCTCTGCCAATCTTTAAACACCTCCAGGAATGGTGTGAGTGGAATGTGTCACTCTGCCAAAAAGCCAACAATAAGAGCTTCTTCCCTCCTAAAGAGGATCCTTTATCCATCATCTCCTGTGGATTCCTCCCCAAACCCATCTCTGTTCATGGATTCATAGATTCACAGAATGGGTTGGGTTGGAAGGGACCTCAAAGTTCATCCAGCTCCAACCCCCTGCCATGGGCAGGGACACCTCCCCCCAGCCCAGCTTGCTCAAGGCCTCATCCAGCCTGGCCTTGAACACCTCCAGGCAGGAGGCAGCCACAGCCTCCCTGGGCAACCTGTGCCAGTGTCTCCCCAGCCTCACTCTCAAGAATTTCTTCCTCATCTCCACATTCAATCTCCCTTCTCCCTGCTCAAAGCCATTGTCCCTCATCCTGTCATTCCCAGCCCTTGTCCAAGTCCCTCCCCAGCTCTCCTGCAGCCTCTGCAGGTACTGGAAGGCTGCTCTAAAGTCTCCCTGGACTTCTCCAGGTTGGATCTGTCAGGAAAGTCCCTTCTTCATCTTTTTTTTTTCCTTTGCTTTGTTGTCCATAGCTTGATGGGATGATGTGTGTCTGAAGTTCTGTGTACCAGAAGTGAGGAGAAAATGATTGTGAGGTTCCTAATTTGCACTCTCCAGTGGTTAGTGCCTTAATCTGACAGCTAATGTCTTGCCTTGGCAGTGAGCTCCAGCCTGAGCCTTTGTCTGCATCTGCAAAAGTAATTCACAGCCCTCCAATTACTCCCTTTTACCAGCCTTTTGCTCCCTTCTGAAAGGATAATTTATCACAGATCTGTCCTGTGTTTGCTGGTTATAAACTGTGAAATAGCTTTGATTCCCCTCCTCTGCTCAGCCTTGCTTGCTTCCTCAGGACCTTTCTGCTTTGGGCTGCTGATTTGACACACAAGCAGGACGTGTCCCAACGCTCTGGGTGGTGCTTGTCTTCTCTTTGGGGCTTTTTGAGGTACTTCTCTTCTGCTCAATTGCACAGGATACTCATTGTTAGGTTAGTCATAAGGTTCTTCACTCCATCTGCCCTGGTGAGGCCACATCTGGAATATTGTGTCCAGTTCTGGGCCTCTCAGTTCAAGAAGGACCTCAGGGAACTGCTTGAGAGAGTCCAGCACAGAGCCCCAGAGCTGCTGCAGGCAGTGGAACATCTCCTGTGAGGCCAGGCTGAGGGAGCTGAGGCTGCTTGGAGCAGAGGAGCTTGAGGGTGTCAAAGATGTGCAGGGCTGGAGCCAGGCTCTGCTCAGGGATATCCAAGGACAGCACAAGGGGCACTGGGGGCAAGCTGGAGCAGAGGAGGAAGGGAAGGGAAAACTTTGTCCCTGTGAGGGTGCTGGAGGCCTGGAGCAGGCTGCCCAGAGAGGTTGTGGAGTCTCCTTCTCTGCAGACTTTCCAACCCCAGCTGGATGTGTTCTGTGTGCCCTGCCCTGGGTGATCCTGCTCTGGCAGAGGGGTTGGACTGGATGAGCTCCAGAGGTCCCTTCCAACCCCTAACACTCAGTGATTCTGTGATTTAACCTCAGCTGAAATGCCTTCATCTGAACATTTCAACTTAGCAATGTCTTTTGAAGTGCTGTTACAAACTGCCTGCTCCAGCTGCTCCAGGGAAGGTGGAGAACACTGTGCCCGAGGGTCTCAAAAGGGGACAACCTGTGAGTGTCCATTGCCACTGTGGTTGTGCATTGAGCAGCAGAGCTCAGCCTGCCTCGGGTACATGCAGGGAGATGTTCCCTATGGGGATGCCACATCCATTTTTGTATGGCTTGGGTGGGGACTGTCCCAGGATCACTGAATGGTAGGAGTGAGAAGGAACCTCTGGAGATCATCCAGTCCAACTGCCCTGCCAGAACAGGGTCACCTAGGGCAGGTTGCACAGGATGGTGTCCAGGTGGGTTTGGGGTGACTCCAGAGAAGGAGACTCCACTACCTCTGAGCAGCCTGCTCCAGGGCTCTGCCTCCCTCAAATCATAGAATCCTAGAATCAGTCAGGGTTGGAAGGGACCACAAGGCTCAGCCAGTTCCAACCCCCCTGCCATGGGCAGGGACACCTCACACTACAGCAGGCTGGCCAGAGCCTCATCCAGCCTGGCTGCAAACACCTCCAGGGATGGAGCCTCAACCACCTCCCTGCACAACCCATTCCAGGCTCTCACCACTCTCATGGGGAAGAACTTCTTCCTCACATCCAGTCTGAATCTCCCCACTTCCAGCTTTATTCCATTCCCCCCAGTCCTGTCACTCCCTGATAGCCTAAAAAGAAGTCCCTCCCCAGCTTTCTTGGAGCCCCCTTCAGATCCTGGAAGGCCACAATAAAAGTAAAGAAGTTTTCAAAGTAAAGAAGTTTCTCCTCATGTTTAGGTGGAACTTCCTATGTTCAAGTTTCTCTTAGCCCTTGTCCTGTCCCTGGGCATCACTGAAAAAAAAAACCTGGCCCCATCCTCCTGATGCCCTCCCCTGAAGTATTTATTGATCAGCAGTGATGAGATCCCCCCTCAGGCTGCTCTTCTCCAGGCTAAACCCCCCAAATCCCTCAGCTTTTCCTCCTAAGAGAGTTTCTCATCCCCTAATCACCTTCCTAGCCCTTTGCTGTACCCACTCCAGCACTTCCCTGTCCTTGAACTGGGGAGCCCAGAACTGGACCCACTACTCCAGATGAGGATTTCTCCTGGTGGAGGAGGTGGAAGGAGCCTGCCCAGTCATAGAATCATAGAATTCTCTATGATCTCTAAGATTATGAAGTCCAACCATGGACCTACCACCACCATGGCCATTAAACCTTGTCCTGAAGTGCCATATCTACAAGGTCTGAGGCAGAAGGTCAAGGACATCCCATGGGAGCTGAGCTGTGGAGGCAAAATGAACCCTGCAGGGCTTTCCCTGATGCCCACTGAGTTCTCCCCCCAGTCCCTCCTGAGGCTGATGGCCTCAAAGCCTTCATCACTGTGAAAGCAAGCTGAGGCTGAACACCTCATCTGTGCTCAAAGGGGCAGCAAGGGGGCTGGGATGTGTGGAGAGGAGAAGCTGCTGGGGGCTGTGTGCCATGTTGTGTACAGTAGGGTGGTGACTGCTGGGTTTGTGGTGCAGGAGCTGTCAAGAAGCCTTCAAAGTGGCTTCTTCAGGGTCCTCTAGGGAGGTCTCTAGCAGCAGGCAGTGAGGGACTTTCTTCCTTTCCTTCTTCCTCCTCCTTTTTTGGGGTCTTTCTTGGTTGGTTGGCTTGGTTTGGTTGATGTATTTGTGGCTCCTTGCTGCCTGGGAGCAGGGCTGAGCCTAGCAGAAGACTGCCTGAAGGCATCTCAGGTCACTGCTTGAGCACTGGCACTTCTCATGGTTCATGGCTCACAGCTGCTTTTCCCAGAAGGTTCCTCCAAGCACCCTCACCCTGCAGGGAGAAGCTCTCCTTTCTTCATCCTCACTTTGACCTCTCTGCTTTGCATAGGCCCTCTTAGACCTGGTGGTGCTCTCCCAGTGAGAGCTGCTGGAGGTGAGCAGCATGCAGCTGGCTCAGACCTCAACTGGAGGCATCTCCATGGGGTTTGGCTGGATCAGGAGTGTGCTTTGGGGGTGGATCCACCACCTGTCCTCCCCTGCGGTGCTTTGATTTGCACTGAGAAGCTACCTTGGGCTCAACTCCTCGTGGATGACACTTAGTGAGAAGATAAACCCCAGCCCAAATGGGCACCAAGTGCATGGAATTGGACTCAAGCTGGTCCTAAGGAATAAAAAGCCCTGAATCAAGTCTACCTTTTGAGTCTTCTCCCCAGCTGGTTTGCTCTCTTGGTCTCCTAGTCCATCCTAACCAGTACAGGTTGGGAGGGGATCTGCTGGAGAGCAGCCCCAAGGAGAGGGACCTGGGAGTGCTGGTGGGCAGCAAGTTCTGCATGGGACAGCAACGTGCCCTGAGGGCCAAGAAGACCAATGGGGTCCTGGGGGCATACAGAGGAGTGTGGCCAGCAGAGCCAAGGAGGTTCTCCTCCCCCTCTGCTCTGCCCTGCTGAGACCTCATCTTGAGTACTGTGTTCAGTTTTGGGCTCCCCAGTGTAGGATGGACAGGGACCTGCTGGAGAGGGTCCAACAGAGGGCTACAAGGAACCTCCCTTGCTTCTCACCATCTGATTTCTTTCTCTGGGATAGGGGAACCTCCTTTCCTTCTCACCATCTGATTTCTTCCTCTGGGATTGGGGAACCTCCCTTGCTTCTCACCATCTGATTTCTTCCTCTGGGATAGGGGAACCTCCTTTCCTTCTCACCATCTGATTTCTTCCTCTGGGATAGGGGAACCTCCTTTCCTTCTCACCATCTGAGTTCTTTCTCTGGGACTGGGGAACCTCCCTTCCTTCTCACCATCTGATTTCTTCCTCTGGGACTGGGGAACCTCCCTTCCTTCTCACCATCTGAGTTCTTCCTCTGGGATTGGGGAACCTCCCTTCCTTCTCACCATTTGAGTTCTTTTTCTGGGACTGGGGAACCTCCCTTCCTTCTCACCATATTACTTCTTTCTCTGGGATTGGGGTCCCAGCCATGGAGCTGCAGCCAGCCCTGGCTGCTGGCACTTCAGATCTTGTTTGGTGGCTAACCAGGCCCTGAACTGCAGAACTGACTCTTCAGTTTTCTCCAGCTGGCAAAGAGTCCTCTAGAAAGGTCCACAAAATCCCCAGGATTTACTTGGCTAAAGACTGCTCCAGGTCCATCAACAGCTCAGCCCTTACTCAGCATTTACTCTCCCAAGCTCCTCTGCTTGCCCCTGGTTCTCACTCCCTGGGTTTTGCTTCTTTTGCTGCATTTTCAGCCATCCTAATTAGAATTTTTTTTGACTGCTACCTTCAAAGCCTATCTGGGAAAAGCCATCTCCAAGGCACTGGCTGCTAACACAGGCTTACTGCTGTTCAGCTCTATCTTTCCAGCTTGAATGGTTTAATAGGTCAGTCAAGTATTAAAATGGGATTTTCACTTGGATGTGAAATCTTTTTTAAAGGGCATTTTCCATCTTTCTTTCTTCTTTCTTTTCTTTTTTTTTTTCCCCCCCTCTCTGCAAACTCTTCATATTCTCTGCAGTCTTTTTATTTGCTCCAGTTGGGGCTTTTTAAACCTGAACACAGAATCAGAAAGGTTTAGGTTGAAAGGGACCTTAAAGTTCAGCCTGTTCCAACCCCCCTGCCATGGGTATGGACACCTCCCACCAGCCCAGGTTGCACAAGGCCACATCCAACCTGACATTTCCTCCCCTGTAATCAACTTCATTTCTTTCCCAGTGTGTGCCCTGCACCACTCCCCAAACACAAACCATTCCATCCATTTTTGCTTCTCCCCCCATCCCTTATTTTATTTTCAGATCCACTTTCTTTCTGCAGCAGAGGAGGGCCACGAAAATGATGAGGGAGATGGAACACCTCTCCTGTGAGGACAAGCTGAGGTTGTTCATCTTGTCAGGGAGACCTAACAGCAGCCTTCCAGTAGCTGAAGGGGTGGGGGACTACAAGAAGGCTGGAGAGGGACTGTTTGCAGAGGCCTGCAGTGATAGGATGAGGAGCAATGGGTTGAAATTAGAGAAGAGGAGATTTGGATTGGATCAAGTTCTGCACCAGGAGGGTGATGGAACACTGAAACTGGCTGTCCCTGGAGGTAGCTGAGGCTCCATCCCTGGAAATACTCAAGGGGAGCCTTGGCAAGGCTCTGAGCAGCCTGATCTAGTGGAGGATGTCCCTGCTCACTGTAAAGGGGCTGGACTAGATGACCTTTGGAGGTCCCTTCCAACCCAACCCATTCTATGATTGAACATCTCCAGGGAGGGGACAGCCACAACCTCCCTGGGCAACCTGTGCCAGTCTCTCCTCACCCTCACTCTCAAGAATTTCTTCCTCATCTCCAGTCTCAATCTCCCCTCTTCCAGCTCAAAGCCATTGTCCCTCATCCTGTGACTCCAAGCCTTTGTCAAAAGTTCCTCCCCAGCTCTCCTGCAGCCCCTTCAGGTACTGGAAGGTTGCTCTAAGGTCTGCCTGGAGCCTTCTCTTCTCCAGGCTGAACAGCCTCAACTCCTGTAGCCTGCAGCTAGATGATCCCAGCTCCAGGTCTGCAGCCATGAGCACACAGCAGGGCAGGGCTGAGCTGCCTGACACAAAGGCAGGGAATTTGCTGTATTTTATTCCAAGCTCAATCACAGCCTGTCCCTGTGCTTCCCAAGGACTTAACATGATGTGACTCTGGTGAGCTGCTGAATACATTTGTTCACTGCTCTAAATCTGCTTTCCCTTCTTCTCTCCCATCCTTCATTTGCTGTAAGGAGAACACAGAACACTAAATGATTTGATTAGAGTTAGCTGTGGGCATTTCCCTTCCAGCTGCAGAGGGTTTCTCAGCTGCCTTTGATTTGGAAGAGGCATTGATGATAGGGGGAGGCTGCAATGATTCCTCTCCTCTGCTCTGCTTCCAGGTGTTTACAAAGTATGGGAAATGCTACATGTTCAACTCAGGAGAAGAAGGACGACCTCTGCTTACCACGGTGAAGGGTGGGACAGGCAATGGGCTGGAGATCATGCTGGACATACAGCAGGATGAGTATTTGCCCATATGGGGAGAGACAGGTAAGACCTTCTCTTTGCTCCTGAGAACATGTGTGTGCTGGAGACTGTGCTGCAAAGATCATCCCGTCCCATCCCATTCCATCCCATCTCATCCAATCCCATCTCATTCCATCCCATTCCATCTCATTCCATCCCATGCCATCTAATTCCATCCCATTCCGTCCCGTCCCATTCCATCCCATTCCGTCCCGTCCCATCTCATCCAATCCCATCCTGTCTCATCCCATCCCATCCCGTCCTATCCCATTCTATCCCATCCCATCTGAACCAAACCCATCCTATCCCATCCCATTCCATCCCATCCCATTCCATCCCATCCCATTCCATCCCATCCTATCCCACCCCATCCTGTCCCATCCCATCCCATCCTACCCCATCCAGTTCTGGACACCCAGCATAAGAAGGACATGAAAGCATTGGAGCAGGTCCAGAGGAGGCCACAAAGATGCTCAGAGGGCTGGAGAACCTCCCCTATGGGGACAGGCTGAGAGAGTTGGGGCTGTGCAGCCTGGAGAAGAGAAGGCTCCAGGGAGACCTCAGAGCAGCCTTCCAGTACCTGAAGGGCTCCAGGAGAGCTGGGGAGGGACTTTGGACAAGAGCTGGGAGTGACAGGATGAGGGACAATGGCTTTGAGCTGGGAGAGGGGAGATTGAGACTGGAGATTGGGAAGAAATTCTTGAGAGTGAGGCTGGGGAGACACTGGCACAGGTTGCCCAGGGAGGCTGTGGCTGTCCCCTCCCTGGAGGTGTTCAGTTCCAGGCTGGATGAGGCCTTGAGCACACTGGGCTGGTGGGAGGTGTCCCTGCCCATGGACAGGGAGTTGGAACTGGCTGAGCTTTGAGGTCCTTTCCAACCCAACCCATTCTGTGGTTCCAGCTTTAATGATTCCATGTTTCTACCTTTGATGCTTTATCACTTACAGGCTGCCCTGAGGGACTTTGTGGGGGCATTGATGGTGTGGTAGGAGACTTGGACAGCTCTGTCTATTCAACCTAGTTGGCTTTGGGGTCCCTCTGAGGTTCCCTATGGTGACACAGACCTTGTGTCACACCATTCTCACTTTAGGCTTTGGTTTTGGTGTTGCCTTTTGGAGACACTTGAGGAGGAACCCAACCCAAAATGTGTTGCCTTTTAGACCTGTGATTCTCTGTCTGCTGGGAAAGGTGGATTGGTCTTGGATGGGTAGAGCAGACCCTCCTTAGACAAGAGGCAAGAAAAAAAAGAAAAAGGCAAGTGGGGAAGTAAGATGGGAGGACAAAAGATGAGGGAAAAGGATCAGCCAGGTCTGGCTTTTGCCACCTGACAGGGAATCTGGGCAGGAAGGTCTGTGGTGGTGGGGAGGAGGTTTCCAGTCTGCTGCCTCCATGTCCATGAGCATCACCAGCAGCCAGGGGTTAGGTGAGATGGCAGCTTTTGCTCTGGCCAGTCTCCTCAGACAGCTTGCATGTGGCAGAGGTGCTTGAAGCTTGGAGGCTGTGGTTCTTGAAAGCTGAGGGAGGAAGAAAACCAACCCCAAATGCATTAATTTCGTTCCTTTTTATTCAAAAACCTTTGTGGGTTCTAGAGTCTTTGGGGTCCAGACTTGACTTTTGACCACATGTGGAAAGGAACAGTGTACCCCTTGGGTTTTCAAGATTTCCCCTGCTGATGTCTTGCCCTTTCATGACCTCACCACTGCTAATCTCATTCATGTTTAACTTCAGTTTGTACTCAGCTGAAGATGAGAGGCTCAGGGAAGGATCCTTGTGTCCCCCTGATGTTGTGGGGCTGAATTGTGCTGGTTGATAAAGTCTCTACCTGCCCAGGAAATGCTGTGAGACTCTCTTCTCCTTAGTCTCAGGTGATACAAGGAGAGCAAATAGCCTGAAATTGTGCCAGGAGAGGGTTAGGTTGGAGATTAGGAAAAATTTCTTTGCTGCAAGAGTGGTCAGGGGTTGGAATAGGCTGCTCTGGGAGGTGGTGGAGTCCCCATCCCTGGATCACAGGATGTCAGAGGTTGGAAGGGACCCAAAGAGATCATCCAGTCCAACCCCCCTGCCAGAGCAGGAGCATAGAATCCAGCACAGGGCACAGAGGAACACATCCAGACAGGACTTGAACATCTCCAGAGAAGGAGACTCCACAACCTCTCTGGGCAGCCTGCTCCAGGGCTCTGTGACCCTTACAGTGCAGAAGTTCCTCCTCATGTTGAGGTGGAACCTCCTGTGCTGCAGCTTACATCCATTGCTCCTTGTCCTATCCCAGGGAGCAAGTGAGCAGAGCCTGTCCCTGTCCCCTCCCTCCTGACCCCCAGCCCTCAGATATTTATAACCATTTATTAAATCCCCTCTGAGTCTTCTCTTTTCCAGACTGAACAGCCCCAAGTCCCTCAGCTTCTCCTCACCAGGCAGTGCTCCAGTCCCTAATCATCCTCCTAGCCTCTGCAGGACCCTCCCCAGCAGGTCCCTGTCCATCCTACACTGGGGAGCCCAAAACTGAACACAGTACTCAAGATGAGGTCTCAGCAGGGCAGAGCAGAGGGGGAGGAGAACCTCCCTGGCTCTGCTGGCCACACTCCTGTATGCCCCCAGGACCCCATTGGTCTTCTTGGCCCCCAGGGCACATTGCTGTCCCATGCAGAACTTGCTGCCCACCAGCACTCCCAGGTCCCTCTCCTTGGGGCTGCTCTCCAGCAGATCCCCTCCCAACCTGTCCTGCTGCAGTTTATTCTTCCTCCCCAGCTGCAGGACTCTGCACTTGTCCTTGTTGAACCTCCTTTGGTTCCTCTGTGCCCAGCTCTCAGTCTGTCCAGGTCACTCTGGAAGGCCACACAGCCTTCAGCTGTATCAGCCAAGCCTCCCAGCTTGGTGTCCTCAGCAAACTTGGAGGTGTTCAAGAAACCTGTGGCCGTGGCTCTTGGGGCCATGGTTTAGTGGTCATGGTGGTGTTGGGTTGATGGTTGGACTTGGATGATCTTGGAGGCCTTTTCCAAGTGCAACAATTCTCTGATGGAAGGCAGAATCATGCAAACAGGGCTCTTGATTTGGCTGAGTGCTGTAGGGGAAGCTTCTTGGACTCATTCCCTGCAAATTTGGCCACGTTCTTACAGGTCCAGGTAGAACTGGTGCTTGACTTGGAAGCTCATCAAACATTAATCTTTGCCTTTCAACAAGGGACTCTTTCCTCCTCCACGTTCAGACAGCACCTTCCACAAGCTGTCTTCCGTCTTCATTGAGCTCTCTGGACACTACCAGAATAAAAATATTAACTGTAGTGGTTAATAGTTGCTGTTCCCATGGCAACACTTAACTCAGCTCTTAGTAGGTAGGTGAAGGAGTTGATGATTTCCAAATATTTGCATAATAATGTAAATGTGTTTGGAATTAAATCTCCTCAGCTGCCACCACTGGGACTGCACAGACTTGGCTCTCCTGCAGGAAGCTTTCTCAAGGACAAGCAGCTCTTAGCAGTGAACTTCAACCCTTCCTGTGCAGAGGGATGGGGATGGGCATGGGCTGAGATCTTCGTGTTGGCAGTGCCCAAGCCCTGGGGAGGTCCAGCCATGGGGATAGCTCCAGGATGGGAGGAGCTGAGTTTGGAGCTCTTTAGTTTTGAGAAGAGAAGGCTGAGAGGGAATCTTACTAACATCTGTAAACATCTGAGGGGTTGGGGGTCAGGATGAAGGGGCCAGGCTCTTTGTGGTGGTGCCCACTGATAGGACAAGGAACAACAGGGACAAGCTGGAACCCAGGAGGTTCCACCTCAACATGAAAAAAAAAAAATTCTTTGTGGTGAGGGTGCTGGAGGCCTGGAGCAGGCTGCCCAGAGAGGTTGTGGAGTCTCCTTCTCTGCAGACTTTCAAGCCCCATCTGGATGGATTGCTGTGTGACCTGCCCTGGGTGATGCTGCTTTGGCAGAGGGGTTGGAGTCAATGATCTCCAGAGATCTCCCTTCCAACCCCTCTGTTCAGTTGCACCCTGGGATAGGACAAGGAGCAATGGATAGAAACTCCAGCACAGGAGGTTCCACCTCAGCATGAGGAGGAACTTCTGCAGTGTGAGGGTCACAGAGCCCTGGAGCAGGCTGCACAGGGAGGTTGTGGAGTCTCCTTCTCTGGAGACTTTCAACACCCACGTGGACACTTTCCTGTGTGACCTGCCCTGGGTGATTCTGCTTTGGCAGTGGGGTTGGACTGGATGATCTCTGGAGGTCCTTTCCAACCTCTAACATTCTATGATTCCCAGTGAGTCAATCTCTCCATTTCTACCTGGACTGTTCCATTCACTCTTTAACTCTTCAGATGTTCCTATGGACTGGGCTTTGCTGCTCCATTTTCCCAGGGACCATCCAGCACCCAGCAGCTATTTTAATTGCCTCTTAGGCAACTGGATTTGTGTGGTTGACCTTTTCTCTCCAGTTTCCAACTTCCTCAGCATCCCTCAGACATTGCTGCTCAAACCATTTCCTTTCCCAGATGGCTGTCCCTGTGTTTAACCCAACTTTTCCCAGAGCCTCCCCACCCAGCTGCTGTCTCAGACTTGGTGTTGTGCTTCAGGAAGGATGAAGACAAAGCAACCTTCATCACTGCAGGGAGAAATGTGCATTGTGGTGGCCTTGGCTTGTGCTTGCTGCAAGGGTCTGGCCCATAAACAGCCACCCTAACATCCCTCCAGCCCAGTTCACTGCCTGCCCACCCCAGCCATGGCCAGGGCACCCTGTGAGACCTTTCCTGCTGCACTCTGGGATCCTCAGAGCCTCGTTGTCCCGGAGGAGTTGTGGCTCTGGTGGTTGTAGGGCTGATCTCACAGATTCACAGAAACATTCAGGTTGGAAAAGAGCCTCAGGATCACCAAGTCCAACCCAGAACCCTGCTCTACAAGGGTCACCCCTAAACCATGGCCCCAAGCACCACATCCAAACCACCTTGAAGCACCTCCAGGGTTGGTGACTCCTCCACCTCCCTGGGCAGCTCATTCCAGTGCCTGACCACTCTTGCTGGGAAAAACTTCTTCCCACTGTTCAGTCCAAACCTACCCAATGGCAGCTTGAGGCCATTCTTGTTCTATCACTAATTACCTGTGAGAAGAGACCAGCACCAACCTCTCCACAACCTCCTTTCAGGTAGTTGTAGACATCAATGAGGTCTCCCCTGAGCCTTCTCATTTCCAAACTACACATCCCCAGCTCCTTCAGTCACTCCTCATCAGATTCATTCTCCAGGCCCTTCCCAGCTTCCTTGCCCTCCTCTACACTGGCTCCAGCACCTCCACATCTCTCTTGCATTGAGGTGCCCAAAACTGGACTCAGTACTCAAGGTGTGGCCTCACCAGAGCTGAGTCCCAGGGGACAGTCACCTCCCTGCTCCTGCTGGACAAATCATTTCTGATCCCAGCCAGGATGCCTTTGGCTTTCTTGGGCACACTGCTGGCTCCTATTCAGTTGCTTGTCCATGAGCACCCCCAGGACCCTTTCTCTCAGCAGCTTTCCAGCCACACTGCCCCAAGCCTGGAGCATTGCTTGGGGTTGTTGTGCCCCAAGTGCAGGACCTGGCACTTGGCCTTGTTGAAGTTCTCTCCATACCAAGCTGGCATGGTAGCTCCTGCTTCTGGATTTAGTGCTGGAGCTGCTTGGCTTTTCTCTGCTGCAGATTTGGAGATGCCACCAAACCACATCCTCCTTCCCAGGAGAAGAGTTGGCACGTGGCCTCCAAGAACTCCTTGTTTTTGCTGCTGGCTGCATGCCTCAGGGTCTCAGCTTGCTGTTCTCAGCTGCTCTTTGCAATTCAAATAAGACTTGAAGAAGGAAAACATTGGTTCATAGCTTGGGGTAGGGCAGCTCCAGGAGCTGCTGCCACCGTGTCACGTTGGCAGATGCCTTGAAATGCCAGGGGAAAAAAAAAAACAACCCAAGCAACCATAAGTGATTTAATTGTTCCTGACTGGGTAAACCAAATGAAGTCTATTGTCAGCCTAAGGAGACCTTTACTGAGTAGCCCTTAATATCCTGGGAAGCTGAACTACCTTGTTGAACAAATCCCTGGCAAGAGGAGGATCCACCCTGTGCTCCTCAGCCTGTGTGCAGGGAGGGCTGTGCTTGGAGCTTGTGAGCTTTGAGGAGCAGAGAAGAGCACACAGCCTGCTTCAGCCTTCCTTCCCCAGTGCACAGAAAAGGCTCTTTTGAGTGTTTCAGGTGCCATGGCATGGAGACTGCTGTGCCATCTTGGGGTGTGCAGAAATATTGTGTCAGGGCTGTCAAAATCTGGAGGAGAGTGGAAGAAAAACGATGATAACAAGAAAAAAAGAGTGGAAGTCTCTGCCTTTGGCAATTCTGCACTCCCACAGCTGAGGGTTTCTAGCATTTTTTTCCTTTAACCATCAGTGTACAAGACAGGAAAAAGAGTTTCAGAGAGTCACAGAATGGGCTGGGTTGGAAGGGACCTCAAGGCTCAGCCAGTTCCAACCCCCTGCCATGGGCAGGGACACCTCCCACCAGCCCAGGATGCTCAAGGCCACATCCAGCCTGGCCTTGAACAGGGAGGGGACATCCACAGCCTGGGCAACCTGTTCCAGTCTCTCCCCACCCTCACTCTCAACAATTTCTTCCTTATTTCCAGTCTCAATCTCCCCTTTTCCATCTCAAAGCCATTGTCCCTCCTCCTGGCACTCCCAGCCCTTGTCCAAAGTCCCTTCCCAGCTCTCCTGCAGCCCCTTCAAGAATTTCTTCCTAATCTCCAGTTAAAGGTTGGACTTGATGATCTCAAAGGTCTTTTCCCACCTGGTTGATTTTGTGATTCTCTAAGGCTCTGGTGGTACTGGGGAGGGTATTTTGTCCTTCCCCCAGGGGTTTGTTCCTAAACCATGGAGCAGTCTGGGTGGGAAGGGACCTTAGAGCTCAGCCAGTTCCAACCCCCCTGCCATGGGCAGGGACACCTCCCATTAGCCCAGGGTGCTCAGGGCCTCATCCAGCCTGGCCTTCCACACTTCCAGGGATGAGGCATCCACACCTCCTCTGCTCAGCCTGTTCCAGTGTCTCACCACTCCTCATGGAATAAGTAAAAACACTTCCAGGGCTGAGGTTTTATTGTGCTCCTTGGGAGAAGAGACAGAAATGCAACCAGAAGGCAGTAAAAGGAACTCTTAATTTCTAGCAGTGTCTGAATGGAAAGAGAATCCCCTTCTAGGTTCAGCTTTGTGGAGTGGCCTGAGGTTTTATATGGTGGCCTGATGGAGCAGCAGAGCAAATTGGCAATCCCTCAGGCTCTGGGGCTGTAGAGAAGAGCTGCAGTGGGAGCCTCCTGCCTTGTGTGCCAGGAGGTGCTGGGGGAGGATGAACATTTCATTGCCATTCAGCAGGACCATGCTGAAGGAGAGAGAAAGGGGAGATGAGGAGCCTGCTAGAGAATTGCACTAAGGAGCAGCATGAAATCTGTGGAGCCTGGGGCTTCAATCCACTTAGGAGGCTATCAGGTAGTATTGTGGGCTGTTGTTAGTTAATTTGATAGAAAAGAGGGGCTGAGAGCAAGACTTCTGGTCTGGATCAGAGGGTGACAGAATGGGGGGGGGCGGGGGGGTTGGAAGGGACCTCTGCAGATCACCGGATGTTAGGGGTTGGAAGAGACCTCTGGAGATCCTTGAATCCAACCCCTCTGCCAGAGCAGGGCCATAAGATCCAGCACAGGTGGCACAGGAACACATCCAGATGGGTCTTGAAAATCTCCAGAGGCTGCCTAGAGAGGTTGTGGAGTCTCCTTCTCTGGAGGCTTTCAAAAGCCACCTGGATGTGTTCCTGTGTGACCTTCCCTGGACTGGCTGATGTCCAGAGGTCTTTTCCAACCCCTACCATTCTGTGATTCTGTGATTCAGTCTCTGTGATGAATCTCCTCCTGGTTAAGCATCAACTATTAACTGCTACCAGGGAACGATGTCTGCTGAGCCACCCTCAGTGCTGCACAGGGAGAAGGTGGCTTTGTCTGAAGCCATGTTTGGCATCATCAAGCAGCAGTAATTAGCTAAGACAAGAGAAAAACATCCCAAACCTCAGTGACAAAAGGTTGACTCATCCTTCTGAAGGCTGGGACATCCAAAGAGATAAATGTTCCTCATAAAGCAGCCGTAGCCTTGAGCATAAATAACACCAAGAGGTTTGGAGCCAGGAGGACTCATTGCTTGCCTGCAAGAGGAAACTCTGCTCTTGGCTCAACTCACAAATTCAGAGACTCATAGAATGGTTTGGGTTGGAAGGGACCTTCAAGATCAGCCAGTTGCAACCCCCTGCCATGGGCAGGGACACCTCCCACCAGCCCAGGTTGCTCATCCAGCCTGGCCTTGAACACCTCCAGGGAGGGGACATCCACAGCCTCCCTGGGCAACCTGTGCCAGTGTCTCCAGTTAGACACCCAGAATGAAAAATCAAACAGATAATCAAGTCATGATGCTTGCCATCTGCAGGTGTCTCATCTCCTCCTTCCCCACCACCCAGTCCCAGGTACAGACACAGATGTGCAGAGCAGTTAAGATTCCCAGATGGCATTGGGTTGGAAGGGATCCTCAAAGGTCATCTTGTCCAACCCCCCCTGCAGGCTGCAGGGACATCTCCAACTGGATCAGGCTGCCCAGGGCCACATCAAGTCTGACCTTGGATGTCTTCAGTGATGGGATCTCAACCACCTCCCTGAGCAACCTGTTCCAGTGTCTCCCCACCCTCCTTGTGAAGAACTTAACTCCTGATGTCCAACATAGGTGTGGCTGGGGAAGCTGCTCCTGTTGGGAGCTTGAGAAGGAGGGTGAGGTACTGTGCAGTGAGGCTTCATCCTCTGCAGGGCTGGTGGTAGCCAGGCAGACATCCCCAGTCACACAGGCTGGTTAAACTGGAGGCTGTAAACACCCAGCACTGACTTCATGAGAAACTCCTTGAAGGGCTGGAGATGCTTCAAAAGCTTTCCTTTAAAAAAAAAAAAAAAAGGGGGGGGGGAGGGGGAAAGGAAAACATCAAACCACCAAACCCAGGAAATGTTCATTTAGGGCAACACTAAAGGAATAAAAATGAGAAGCTGGCTTTGGGAAGCTGTGATGGTTTTAAGACTGTCTGTGATTTTTCTTCACACAAAGTTGGAGCAGAGAGAGTGAAAGAATGTCAATAAATCACTCCTGGGTATAAGAAAGCAAACCAAGGATTGTGCTAAATACTTCTACTGGAGAGAGAGAAATGTTCAAGGACCACTACTCCAAACAAGGTTGGGCAGTCTGTTTTCTCTCAGTCTCTCTGCCTCCTGCTTCTCTCTCCTGGCTGAAGATAACAGATACCTGCATGCTGACCTTGACAAGCTAAGTTCAACAACCCTCTCTCTGCTTCTTGGCTCTCTTCCCTCTCTTCCCCACTCTAGAGGTGGGGGGAAGTCCTCTGGAGAAGAAGCACAGCCCCTTTCTGGGGGCCAGGGGGGCTTGGTTGTGCTTTTCTGTTGATTGTACCTGTGTCTCTTTGTACATAGAATCAGTCAGGGTTGGAAGGGACCACAAGGCTCAGCCAGTTCCAACCCCCCTGCCATGGCCAGGGACACCTCACACCACAGCAGGCTGGCCAGAGCCTCATCCAGCCTGGCTGCAAACACCTCCAGGGATGGAGCCTCAACCACCTCCCTGCACAACCCATTCCAGGCTCTCACCACCCTCATGGGGAAGAACTTCTTCCTCACATCCAGTCTGAATCTCCCCACTTGCAGCTTTATTCCATGCCCCCAGTCCTGTCACTCCCTAATAGCCTAAAAAGTCCCTCCCCAGCTTTCTTGGAGCCCCCTTCAGATCCTGGAAGGCCACAAGAAGGTCACCTCAGAGCCTTCTCTTCTCCAGACTGAACAGCCCCAACTCTCTCAGTCTGTCCTCAGAGCAGAGCAGCTCCAGCCCTCTGCTCATCCTGGTGGCCCTTCTCTGGACACCTTCCAGCATGTCCATGTCCCTCTTGGAACAGAGGCTCCAGAACTGGATGCAGTACCCCAGGTGGGGTCTCAGCAGAGCAGAGCAGAGGGGGAGAATCCCCTCCCTGGCCCTGCTGGCCACACTTCTCCTGCTGCAGCCCAGGCTCTGCTTGGCTCTCTGGGCTACTCAGTGCATTTCAGCCTAGATTGTAGTTTTGCCTCTAAAATCCAGCTTCATTTGCTTCCAGACTGAGCTAGCCTGGTTACTGTCAGTGTGGGAGGGGGATTTGAGCTCTCCCACTGTAACAGAAGCCTGGGAAGGCAGAGATAGGGCACCTGAAATCAAGGGCAACCTGTCCCAAAGCAGCATTCAGCACTGAACACATCTTCATGCTGCAGCTTTCATTGCAGGCTGAGGGTCAAGTTGCTCAAGTGTGAGTCTCAGAAGAGTAAATTTGCTCCTTTGGGGTGAATTTCCAGGTCATTGGGGGGGTGGTCCAATCCTAACCCAGGAGCTGAGAAGTTGCCTGCAGAGTGCTGCAGTTTTTTGGATGCTCTTTCTTCCTGAGCTGTTAGGTGAGGTCTGGGGATGCTCTCTGGTGTGCACTGATTTTGGGTGAGGGCAATCCAGGTCATCCCCCCCTTCCCTGGCTGGTCCTTCGCTGCAAGTCTTCTTTTTCCTCCTGGAAGCCGAAGAGCTCAGTGCTAATCAATCTCAGCGAGGCACCAGGAGATTTTGTGGCTAGAAAGAGCTTTGAAGATAAAAGTCTTTTGCTAGAGCTAATTAAATTTAATTGCATTAATCTCTTTGGTGCAGGGATCAGCATTTTGCTCCCACTTCATCCAGCCTGTCGTGACAAAGGCTCCAGCTGACATTTTGAGACCTCCCAGGTGCTTCCTAAGGCAAATTGCTGTGGTCCCTGTGTGGTCTAAAGCTCTGCTGAGGATTACAGGGAAGGGGTTTCCCTTCCTGGAGTTCACTGAATCCCAGCATGGTGAGGGCTGGAAGCTCATCCAGTCCAACACCCTGCTCAGGCAGGGCACCCACAGCAGCTTGCCCAGGAGCACAGTGGGCAGGGGGTTGTCCCTTGTGCCCATAATAGGCATAATTCACTGAGTACTTGAGGAACAGGTTAGGTAAGAGTCCCCCAGAGGAGGCTGAGACTGCTGGGGGGCAGGAGGCTAGGTCTGGTGCTCTCTCAAGCTCTCTCAGCCCTGAGACAGGTTGCTCAGTGCCCGTGGGAAGCTTGGCAGGAACTGGCTCTGCCTACCATGCAGGGTGCTGCGTGGGTGACACTGCTGCTGCCCTGTGCTGCTGGCACGTTGGCATCATCCTCCTGCTTCTGCAGGGCTCATCTCTAAAGCTTTCTCAGTTTCTGGCAAAGTCAGGTGTGCCAGGTCATGCCTGCTGGATGACTTCCCTGCTCAGAGTGAGGGCACAGAGCCACCTGGTGATGACAAACAAACTGGTGTGGGGCTGCCTGGTACAAAGGGGCACCACCACCCAGGCAGGAACCCAAGCATCTCAGGTTGGCTTTGGCCTGTGGCCACCACTGATGTCTACTTCACTAGCAAAGACCCTGTGGGGCTGGGGAGCTTCAGGCAGGAGGTTTGGGCCTGTGCTGTGTTTATGGATTTTCATATTTTTGTTGTGGTTATTACTCCACTGCTGCCATTTGTGGAGGAGCTTCTCGAGATTAAGAGAGGGAAATGCCATCTGCAGAGCTTGGCCAAGTGACAAGTTGCACTGCATGATGTCATTTACTCCAATATTTTGGAGAGTGAGGAGAGTGGAGAAAGGAGGTGGTTGCTGCTGCCTTCTCAAATGTGGAGGTAGGGAAGGAAAAGTCTCTTTTGCTTCCAGAAAAAGGGCAGCGTGAGAAAAGCAAAGGAAGTGTCCTTGGAAGTAGAGATGGAGAAGGTTCTGCTAGGAAACAGATCCTGAAGGGTACCAGGCAGGTGGGGACAGAATCCTAGAATGGCTTAGGTTGGAAGGGACCTCAGAGATCATCTACTCCAACCCTCCCACCATGGGCAGGGACACCTCTCAGCTAGACTCAGCTGCTCAGGCCCTCATCCAACCTGGCCTTGAACACCTCTAGGGAGGGGGCAGCCACAGCTTCCCTGGGCCACCTGTTCCAGAGTCTCTCTCCCCCCTCATAGTGCAGAACTTCCTCCTCAGCTCCAGTCTAACCCTGCTCTGCTTCAGCTGCAAACCATTCCCCCCTGTCCTGTCTCCAGACACCCTCAGGAAAAGTCTCTCTGCAGCCTTCCTGCAGGAATTAGAAGGCAGCTCTAAGGTCCCCCTGGAGTCTTCTGTTCTCCAGGCTGCACACCCCCAGCTCCCTCAGCCTGGCCTCACAGCAGAGCTGCTCCAGCCCTTGGAGCATCTTTGTGGCCTCCTCTGGACTCTCTCCAGCAGCTCTATGTCCTCCTGCTGGGGACACCAGAACTGGAGGCAGGATTGGAGGTGAGGTCTGAGCAGAGCAGAGCCCAGGGACAGAATCCCTTCTCCTGCCCTGCTGCCCACACTCCTCTGGCTGCAGCCCAGCACACAGCTGCCTGCTGGCCTGCAGGAGGGCACTGCTGGCTCCTGGGGAAAGGCTAAAGACAGCAAAGGATTGGTGGAGAAAAAGGGCTGTGAGCCAGCTCTGCTTTTCCTCATGATCTCTTCAGCTTTGCTCCAGGGCAGGACCAGCTCACAGGGACAGGAGAGAAGCCAATTTCCCACCAGTTCTGAGCCACATGGCATTGCACCATCCTCCTCAAACTGATGTATGTTCTGACACTTCAGCACCAGCCACATCATCTGAATCTGATCCACACTTCTGATCCCCAGTTTGCTCCCTTTGACCCAGGCTGCTTCACTGGTGGCCTTTTTTTTCCCCATTGATTCATCAACCTCATCCTCCAGGACATTCATAGAGCTTGGAATTCCCACATCATAAATACCTGAGGGGTGGGGGTCAGGATGAAGGGGCCAGGCTCTTGGTGGTGGTGCCCAGTGACAGGACAAAGAACAATGAGTACAAGCTGGGACCCAGGAGGTTCCACCTCAACAGGAGGAGAAACTTCTTTATGGTGAGGATGCTGGAGGCCTGGCTGCCCAGAGAGGTTGTAGAGTCTTCTCTGGAGACTTTCTAACACCACCTGTGTGGCCTGCCCTGAGTGATGCTGCTTTGGCAGGGGGTTGGACTGGATGCTCCCCAGAGGTCCTGTCCAACCCCTCCCATTCTGTGACTGTATGGCTGTGTCACTCAGACACTTGAGCTGTTTGACCTCTCTGGTAGAGCAGCTCTCTCCTGGCACTCTGCAATCACAAACCACCTCTGAGTGGAGTCCTTTCCCATTCCACTGAGTGTTTACTTAGATGCTGAGTTCACCAAAGTGCTTTGAAATGGCATCACTCAACCCCCTGACACTGCTGGCTGATGCAGATTAAATCAACATGAGCACAGCAGTCAGTGCAAACCAGGCAGGGCAGGAGCCAAGCACCCTGGATGTGGTTAAAATCCTCTCTGCTGCCTTTTGCTGTCCTTGTACCAGCAGTGATTGTCTTTGATCATGGGTGGCCTCCAGAGCTTCCCCACCCAGCCCAGCTCTGTGTTCAGAGAGAGGTTGTTTAGATTGGGGGTGTGCAGCCTGGAGAAGAGGAGGCTGAGAGGAGACCTCATTGCTCTCTACAGCTCCCTGAGAGGAGACTGGAGCCAGGTGGGGGTTGGGCTCTTCTCCCTAGTATCCCTTCACCCAAAGGGTTCTCAAAGGCTGGCCCAGGCTGCCCAGGGAGGTGGTTGAAACCCCATCCCTGGAGGTGTTTAAAAGACACAGAGATGTGGTGCTGAGAGCCATGGCTCAGCACCAGCCTTGGCAGAGTTAGAGAAAGGTTGGACCTGATGATCTAAAAATGTTTTCCAACCAAACTGATTCTATGATCTCTCTGGAAGCACTTTGAGCCTCCAGTTTGAGCACCCACACCCTGCTCACTCCTCTACCAGGTACATGGAGATGCCATCTCCCTTGCATCAATACCAAAAGCTGGCAGGACCCCTGGGCTCATCCTCTGAGGCATCTCAGTCCTCTCCATCCACCCATCCATCCATCTGTCCTCCATCCATCCATCCATCCATCCATCCATCCATCCATCCATCCATCCCTCCATCCATCCATCCATCCATCCATCCATCCATCCATCCACCCATCCATCCATCCATCCATCCACCCATCCACCCATCCATCCATCCACCCATCCATCCATCCATCCATCCATCCATCCATCCATCCACGCATCTATCCAACCACCCACCCATCCATCCACCCATCCATCCATCCATCCATCCATCCATCCATCCACCCATCCACCCATCCATCCATCCACCCATCCACCCATCCATCCATCCATCCACTCATCCATCCATCCCTCCATCCCTCCATCCATCTATCCCTCCCTTCATCCATCCATCTATCCACCCATCCATCCATCCGTCCCTCCACCCATCCATCCATCCCTCCACCCATCCATCCATCCCTCCATCCATCCCTCCATCCATCCATCCATCCATCCCTCCATCCATCCATTCATCCATCCATCCATCTGTCCACCCATCCCTCCATCCATCCATCCATCCACCCATCCATCCACCCATCCCTCCATCCATGCATCCATCCATCCACCCATCCACCCATCCATCCATCCATCCATCCATCCATCCATCCATCCATCCATCCATCCATCCATCCATCCACCCATCCATCCATCCATCCATCCACCCATCCCTCCATCCATCCATCCATCCCTCCATCCACCGAGGCCCCATCCTCAGCACTGGGAAGTCTGCTCCCATCCTACTCCCCTTCCAGCCCAGATTCTCAGCAGCTCCTTCTCTCTTCAATATTTCAGGATGTTCTGGGGGAAGCAGAGAGGCTCTGGAGGTGGGGAGGGCTGTACCAGCACCTTGCAGACGTGTCCTGTCCTCCCTTTGCTTCTCTCTTTTGGATCATTTCTGTCCCTGCAGCAGCTTGCTCAAGCAAAACCTGGCAGATGGGTGGCCCAGGGGGCTCTGGATATTTCTCCCCTCCAGAGGGAATGTCTTCCTTCCTCACTCCCTAGTTCTGGCAGCAGCTCCCAGGGATGGAGTCGATACTGAGGTGGCTGTGACCATCCCCCCCCTTGGTCAGGTGATAGAAGGAGAGGAAATGGCCTGAAATTGTGCCAGGGGAGGGTTAGGCTGGAGAGGAGGGAAAATTTCTTTGCTGCAAGAGTGGTCAGGGATTGGAAGAGGCTGCCCAGGGAGGTGGTGGAGTGCCCATCCCTGGAGGTGTGCAAGAAACTGCATCTGAAGGGGGCTCCAAGAAAGCTGGGGAGGGACTTTTTAGGCTATCAGGGAGTGACAGGACTGGGGGGAATGGAACAAATCTGGAAGTGGGGAGATTCAGACTGGATGTGAGGAAGAAGTTCTTCCCCATGACAGTGGTGAGAGCCTGGAATGGGTTGTGCAGGGAGGTGGTTGAGGCTCCATCCCTGGAGGTGTTTGCAGCCAGGCTGGATGAGGCTCTGGCCAGCCTGATCTGGTGTGAGGTGTCCCTGGGCATGGCAGGGGGGTTGGAACTGGCTGAGCCTTGTGGTCCCTTCCAACCCTGACTGATTCTATGGCACTTGGGGCCATGGGGGTGTTGGATCAACACCATGATGATCTTAGGGGTCTTTTCCAACCTTAATAATAATTCTGATTCTCTGATTTATGATCTCCACCTTCAGAGGGTTGCTGCTGTCAAAGCCCTGCAGAAGGTGGTGCTGGCACAAGCTCCCAGCACCCTTCAGCTCTCCTCTCCTGGGTTGCTGATTGGACTGGATGATCTCAGAGGGCTTTGCCAGCCCAAACAGTTCTGTGATTCTGTGTGGTTGCTTTGCTCTGAAAGGATGCAGAAGCAAACAGGACCAGCCCTGGAGCTGGGCTCTGGCAACAGAATCCTCCTGCCTGTGGGAACTTCTGGGTTTCAGCCTCCAGCTGCCCTTGGAAGGCTTCTCCCAAGCTAAACAATTCTCTCAGTCTCTGATTTTGGGTCTATCTTCCCTCCTGCAGTCACTCTTCCCTGCCACACATAATTCCCAAAGGATGCTGAGGTGGGAAGGGAATTTATTATCCTTCCCCACCCAGAAGCCATCCTATAAGCAGCATCACCTGGCAGAAGCCACCCAGCCCTGCCCTGTCCTGAACCCAGCAGGAATGCAGATTAGGAGACACTTTCCCTTCCCCCCTCCTCCTTTAATGATTTAATCTTAATAAGGGAGAAGCAAGGAGCTGAAATATTCATTTGCTGGCTCCTTGCTGTCCAGCAAAACCACTTCACCAGCTCTGGGCTGGAGCTTGCTGGAGACCTGCTGCTTCCTCCTTGCCCCATGGATTATGTAAGAAGGTTTTTAATAATATACATTGAGACATATGGCCCCTCAGATTTAGTCTGCACATGCAATATGCTGCCCTAAAAATAGCCCCTGGTGCTTCATGTGGTTTCCTACACCACCTTCTGCTGCTCAGGGGAGCAATGGGAGGAGGCTGAGCCCTGCACAGAGCCTGCAGCAGGGTGGGGTGGGGAGATGCCAGCTGGGGAGAGACTGCTGGCAAGGGCTGGGAGTGACAGGGCAAGGGATTTGAGCTGGGAGAGGGGAGATGGAGACTGGAGATGAGGAAGAAATTCTTTGCAGTGAGGGTGGGGAGAGACTGGAACAGGTTGCCCAGGGAGGCTGTGGATGATGTCTCCTCCCTGGAGATGTTCAGTGCCAGGCTGGATGAGGCCTTGAGCAACCTGGGCTGGTGGGGCTGACTAAGGGGAATCATAGAATTGTTCCCATTGGAGCAGACCTCTATGGTCACCAAGTCCAACCACTGACCTAACACCTCCATGGCCATTAAACCATGTCCCCAGGTGCCATGGCCACATGCAGAGGAACCTTTTGCAAGGCCGTGCAGGGAGAGGATGAGGGGGAATGGATGGAAGCTGGAAGAGGGGAGATGGAGACTGGAGATGAGGAAGAAATTCTTGAGAGTGAGGGTGGGGAGAGACTGGCACAGGTTGCCCAGGGAGGCTGTGGATGTGCCCTGCCTGGAGGGGTTCAAGGCCAGGCTGGATGGGGCTTGGAGCAAGCTGGGCTGGGGGGAGGTGTCCCTGCCCATGGCATCAAGGCCAACCTTTAACTGGAGATTAGGAAGAAGTTCTTTGAGAGTGGGGAGGCAGTGGAACAGGTTGCCCAGGGAGGCTGTGGCTGTCCTCTCCCTGGAGGTGTTCAAGGCCAGGCTGGATGTGGCTGTGAGCAACCTGCTGTAGTGTGAGGTGTCCCTGCCCGTGGCAGGGGGCTTGGAACTGGCTGAGCTCTGAGGTCCCTTCCAAGCCAAACCATTCTGTCAATCTATGGATCATGTCCCATCTCACCATGACCAGATAATTGAGTAGAGTCATGGAACTGCAGAACCACAGCATCACAGAATGTGCTGGGCTGGAGGGAACCTCTGGAGATCATCTTCTGCTACCCCCCTTGCAGTCAGCAGGGACAGCCCCAACTAGATCAGGTTGCTCAGGGCCCCATCAAGCCTGACTTTGAGTGTCTCCAGAGATGGGGCTTCCACAGAGATGGCATCTCATGGGGACCTTGGGTGCCCCTTCATGGAGCAGCTGAGGTGTGGAAGCAGTGGGAGCTGAGCCATCTGCACCCTTCAGCTAGAAGGAGCTGAGGTATCTCAAAGTTTCCTTTCATTTAAATAAAAAAATAAAAAAAAAAAAAAAAGGAAAGGGGGGAAAATCCCTTCTGGAATGCTCTGAGTGTCCCTAGAGACAGAGGAGGAACTGATTCACCTCTGGAGCTGCCACCTCAGCCTCACTCACCTTTAGCACCAGCTGGTGGCCTTTCCTGCTGGCAGCTCTTCCAGCTGCAGGGCTTTGAGTTCTGCTTTCTCAGGAGAAACCTCTGACCTCACACACCAAGTGTCTGAGGAACTGCTTCAGTGCAGCTTGTCACACACTGCTGCTGTGCTCTGCATCACCATCAGAGCCTCCAGCAGCCTTTGAGATCATCACTGATGTGCTGGAGCCACATCTGCCTGGTGTTGTCCAGCTTCTGGGCACTGGCTTAGATCATTTCCCACCTCTTGGTCCACCAGGAACCAATCCTCTTCCCCTGTTTCATCCCAACACTGATTATTCCAGGGGCCCAGGAGAACCCAAAGTCCCTGTTGCAGGCTGTCAGCAGCACTTTGAAGCTGCAAGGTTTGATGTCCCTAGTGACAGGGAAGGATTTGTAGCTGATTCCCTTTATTGCTTCCTGAGCTCTGAAGTGGGGAGCCCTGGATTGCCCACTGGGGCTCCCTTGTGCTTCCCTGCTCCTATCAAAGCTGCTTCTGGAGATGAAGGAGCTGCCTTGGCTCAGTGGAGGGAAGCTGCAACACCTTGGATGTGACTCATCCTGCTGTAGACATCTCCTTGGGATGAGATGAATCACTCTGGAGCTGCCTGGCTCCTTCCCTGACAGGAGCAGCCTGAAAATAGATTTAAGTGCCCAGAGCTGGGCTTGCCTGGAGCTTGTTTTGGTGCTTTCAGCAGCAGCAGGGACCCTGGAGGTGTCACTGCAAGCACCCACAGGACCCCAGCATGGACCATGGCAAGGAGGTCCCTTTGGAGAGGAGAGGCAGTGGTCCTTGGTGCACTCAGAAGGTTGTGAAGGGGAACAGCCTGGGAGGTGCTGTCCTGCCTTCTGGGCTCCCAGCAGGAAGGGGACAAAGTTGTAGAGTCACACAATGGGTTGGGTTGGGGAGGGGTCTTTAAAGGCCATCACGTCCAACCCCTCTGCAGTGGGCAGGGAGGGAGGAGAGACCTGTCCTGAAGATAAAGGCTTGGATGGTCTCCACCAGT
Organism: Indicator indicator; assembly: GCF_027791375.1. NCBI lineage: Eukaryota > Metazoa > Chordata > Aves > Piciformes > Indicatoridae > Indicator > Indicator indicator. Next base: position 2,768,264 of record NC_072046.1, read on the forward strand.
CCTCTCTCTAGGCCTAGACCCTGTAGATGTCTTTCTAGCCTCTCCCCCCCACCCTGAATGCTGCATACAGCTCCTGGGAAGCAGGTAGGGAGGGTTCCCCTCCTCTACAGCACAGGCATTTCTCCAGCTGCTTTGGGCACACTTTTGTCTTCTCCAGCACCATCTTAACCCCATTCCCTTGGCCCTCCCACACATTCAGTAGTAGCTGAACCCTTCCAAAGCTTGGCCAGATGGATGAGACCACAACAGGCTCCCCCCTTCCCTGGCCACCCTCAGGCTGTGGCTTTGTCCATCTAATTTGTCCCTCTTCAGTGCAGGGGAGCAGCCAGGCTGTGCTCCTCCACACTTTGCACAGCCCTGCTGGGACTCCAGCTTCTGGAAACAGCCTCAGGTTGCCCCAGGGGCGGCTTGGTTTGGGCATGAGGAACAATTTCCTCCTCCAAAGGGTTGTCAAGCTCTGGAGCAGGCTGCCCAGGCAAGTGGTGGAGTCCCCATGCCTGGAGGGGTTTCAAAGCCATGGGGATGTGGTGCTGAGGGCCATGGCTTGGTGGTGTCCTGGCAGTGCTGGGTTAGTGGTTGGACTTAATGACCTTAGAGGTCTTTTCCCACCTAAATGATCCTCTGATTCTCTGATTCCTGCTGCATCTAAGCAGGACACAGAATGGTTTTCCCAGCAGCTGCCAGAGCCAGTAGCAAACATCTCATTTCCATCCTTGGGGGAATCCATAGTCCTTGATTGCTCCCAAAACAGCAACCAAAGCACAGCTCACAACAGCAAAACCACACAGGACAGATTTGAAGCAACTGCTTTGTGGTGGGCAACATTGCATCCCCTCAGTGTCCCCCTTGGGAGCTTTCACAGGATCAGAGGATATTACGGGATGGAAGGGAGCTCTGGAGATCTTCCAGTCCAAGCCCCCTGCCAGAGCAGGACCAGAGAATCCAGCACAGGTCACACAGGAACACATCCAGACAGGGCTGGAAAGTCTCCAGAGAAGACTCCACAACCTCTCTGGGCAGCCTGCTCCAGTGCTCTGTGACCCTCACAGTGAAGAAGTTCCTCCTCCTGTTGAGGTGGAACCTCCTGTGCTGCAGTTTCCATCCATTGCTCCTTGTCCTATCCCAAGGTGCAGCTGAGCAGAGCCTGTCCCTGTCCCCTCCCTCCTGACCCCCAGCCCTCAGATATTGATAGACATTTATTAAATCCTTTCTCAGTCTTTTCTCCAGATTGAACACCCCCAGGGCTCTCAGCCTCTCCTCCCCAGGCAGTGGTCCAGTCCCTTCAGCATCCTTGGAGCCCTCTGCAGGACTCTCTCCAGCAGATCCCTGTCCCTCCTGAACTGGGGAGCCCAGACCTGGATGCAATATTCCAGGTGAGGTCTCAGCAGGGCAGAGCAGAGGGGGAGGAGAACCTCCCTGGATCTGCTGGCCACACTCCTCTGATGCCCCCCAGGACCCCATTGACCTTCTTGGCCCCCAGGGCACATTGCTGTCCCATGCAGAACTTGCTGCCCACCAGCACTGCCAGGTCCCTCTCCTCAGGGCTGTCAGACCTCCCTCCCTAGCCTGGTGGGAGGATCTTCTCCCAGCTGCTCTTGTCCTGTTACCAAGCAACTTAAAAGTGAAGTGAAGCAAAGCACAAATCCAGAGCACATACAGGGGAGTGAAACTGGCTTTGGTGGCATTAAACTGGAGCCTTCATCCTTTCTCATGGCAAGGCTGGCAGGCCCTGCTGTCATGTAGCTATGTTTCTATGGTGACTTGTTTTGGGGTTGGGTTTGGGTTGGGTTTTTTTTTTCATCTATAAATTTGTATCTAGGGGAAAAAAAAAAACAAACTTCTGAATCTTAGGCATTTGTTTAACTGTTCTGCCCAGATACAGTCTGGGTGAAGCCACAGTTGCCTTCTCCAAGCCTAGGACCACAAGGCAAATCCTCTGGATCACTGAAGGTCCAGGCTGTCCCACCAGGTGTGGTGAGCCCAGTGTGCTCAGGAGGTGCTGAGCTGTGGGCACAGCCCCTGGTGGGTGGTCTGAGGATACCCAGCCCAGTCCCATGAGGTGCTGAGCTGTGGGCACAGCCCCTGGTGGGTGGTCTGAGGATGCCCAGCCCAGTCCCATGAGGTGCTGAGCTGTGGGCACAGCCCCTGGTGGGTGGTCTGAGGATGCCCAGCCCAGTCCCATGAGGTGCTGAGCTAAAGGGGAGGAGAGCAGGGAGGATGCAAGATGGATTTAGGGGGTGGGAACAGGGACTTGGCCATGCTGGTTTGCACACCCAGAGCAACTCAGGGTGCTCAGCCCTGGTGCCAGGGATGCCAACCCTCCCGGGGGCAGAGGCAGGGGGTGGAGGAGAGCTGGCTCTGGTGCCTGGTGTTTCCATGGTGATCCTGAGCCAAGGATGCCATAAAAGCAAGAGATGAACCTCAACATCCCACAGCATCTTCTGGGCATGTCTGTGCTGCCACAGCAACCCCCCAGCTCCTGGGGAGCCTTCCTCCCAGACAGGGGATGAGCATCTGTGCTGCCTTCCAGATGTTGGGCTTGGTGCTGCCCCTAGCCCTTGGGAGCTGTGTCCCTGTGAGATGCTTTGCAGCTCAGTAGTGCAGAGCCCTGTGGAGCTGCACCTTGCAGAGCATGCAGCTCTGACTCCTCCAGCCCACTGCTCCCCTTTCCCAGCTGGGGAAACTGAGGCAAAGGACAACGAGAGGTGGACTCTTTGGCTCTCATTTTACTCTTTGCACACTTTTAGAGTGGATCTTAGGAGCAATTTCTTCACTGAAAGGGTGGTCAGGGGTTGGCACAGGCTGCCCAGGGAGGTGGTGGAGTCCCCATCCCTAGAGGTGTTCAGGAAACCTGTGGCCATGGCACTTGGGGGCATGGTTTGGTGGCCACGGTGGGGTTGGGTTGAGGGTTGGATGATCTTAGAGGTCTTTTCCAACCTTGATGTTTCTATGATTCTGAGAGAGTCCTGGGCAGCCCAAACCTCCCAGCTCCTTGCTTAACATCTCACAGCACAGGGTTGGGACATGGGTTGATGGCCATGGTGGGGTTTGGGTTGCCTATTGGACTGGATGACCTTAGAAGGCTTTTCCAACCTTAATGATTCTGAGAGAGTCTGAGGGGATCCCAAACCTCTCAGCTCCTTGCTTAATGCCTCACAGCAGAGGTTTGGGACATGGTTTGATGGCCATGGTGGGGTTGGGTTGCCTATTGGACTGGATGATCTTAGAAGGCTTTTCCAACCTTAATGATTCTGAAAGAGTCTGAGGGGATCCTAAACCTCTCAGCTCCTTGCTTAATGCCTCACAGCACAGGGTTGGGACATGGTTTGATGGCCATGGTGGGGTTGGGTTGATGGTTGGACTGGATGATCTTAGAAGGCTTTTCCAACCTTAATGATTGATAGAATCATAGAATCAACCTCGTTGGAAAAGACCTCAGAGATCATCAAGTCCAACCTATCACCCAGCACCTCATGACTCACTAAAGCATGGCTCCAAGTGCCACATCCAATCCTTTTTTGGACACCTCTCTCTATGATTCTGTGAGAGTCTGAGGGGATCCCAAACCTCTCAGCTCTTTGCTTAATGCCTCACAGCACAGGGTTGGGACATGGTTTGGTGGCCATGGTGAGGTTGGGTTGATGGTTGGACTGGATGATTACTTAGAGGCTTTTGCAACATTCATGATTCTGAGAGAGTCTGAGGGGGTCCCAGACCTCTCAGCTCTTTGCTTAACTTCTCACAGCAGAGGTTTGGGACATGGCTTGATGGCCATGGTGGAGTTGGGTTGATGGTTGGACTGGATGATCTTAGAAGGCTTTTCAAGAATCAAGAATCAAGAATCAAGAATCAAGAAGGTTGGAAGAGACCTCAAGGATCATCGAGTCCAACCTGTCACCCTACACCTCATGACTATCTAAACCATGGCACCAAGTGCCACGTCCAATCCCCTCTTGAACACCTCCAGGGATGGTGACTCCACCACCTCCCTGGGCAGCACATTCCAACCTGCCAACCACTCTCTCTGTGAAGAACTTTCTCCTCACCTCCAGCCTAAACCTCCCCTGGCGCAGCTTGAGACTGTGTCCTCTTGTTCTGTCACTGCTTGCCTGGGAGAAGAGACCAACCCCCACCTGGCTACAACCTCCCTTCAGGTAGTTGTAGACAGCAATGAGGTCTCCCCTGAGCCTCCTCTTCTCCGGGCTAAACAGCCCCAGCTCCCTCAGCCTCTCCTCATAGGGCTTGTGCTCAAGGCCTCTCCCCAGCCTCGTTGCCCTTCTCTGGACATGCTCCAGCAATTCAACATCTTTCCTAAACTGAGGGGCCCAGAACTGGACACAGTACTCAAGGTGTGGCCTAACCAGTGCTGTGTACAGGGGTACAATGACCTCCCTGCTCCTGCTGGCCACACTATGCCTGATGCAGGCCAGGATGCCATTGGCTCTCTTGGCCACCTGGGCACACTGCTGGCTCATGTTCAGCCTACTGTCAATCAGCACCCCCAGGTCCCTTTCCACCTGGCTGCTCTCCAGCCACTCTGACCCCAGCCTGTAGCTCTGCATGGGGTTGTTGTGGCCAAAGTGCAGCACCTGGCACTTGGATTTGTTGAATGCCACCAGGTTGGACTCTGCCCATCTGTCCAGCCTGGCAAGGTCCCTCTGCAGAGCCCTTCTACCTTCTAACAGCTCAACACCTGCTCCCAGCTTGGTGTCATCTGCAAATTTACTGATGATGGACTCAATCCCCTCATCCAGATCATCAATAAAGACATTGAACAGGATGGGGCCCAGCACTGATCCCTGGGGGACACCACTAGTGACAGGCTGCCAGCTGGATGTGGCACCATTCACCACCACTCTCTGGGCTCTGCCCTCCAGCCAGTTCCTAACCCAGCACAGAGTGCTGCTGTCCAAGCCACAGGCTGCCAGCTTGGCCAGGAGTTTGCTGTGGGGGACAGTGTCAAAGGCCTTGCTGAAGTCCAGGTAGACTACATCCACAGCCTTTCCCATGTCCACCAGGCTGTCACCTGATCATAGAAGGAGATCAGGTTGGTGAGGCAGGACCTGCCCTTCCTAAATCCATGTTGGCTGGGCCTGATTCCTTGGCCATCCTTCAGGTGCGCAGTGATTGCCCCCAAGACAATCTGCTCCATGATTTTCCCTGGCACTGAGGTCAGGCTGACAGGCCTGGAGTTCCCAGGTTCTTCTGTGTGTCCCTTCTTGTGGATGGGTGTCACATTGGCCAGTTCCCAGTGCAACCTTAATGATTCTGAGAGAGTCTGAGGGGGTCCCAGACCTCTCAGCTCTTTGCTTAATGCCTCACAGCACAGGGTTGGGACATGGTTTGGTGGCCATGGTGAGGTTGGGTTGATGGTTGGACTGGATGGTCTTAGAAGGCTTTTCCAACCTTAATGATCCATAAAATGATAGAATCAACCAGGTTGGAAAAGACCTCAGAGGTCATCAAGTCCAACCTATCACCCAGCACCTCATGACTCACTAAAGCATGGCTCCAAGTGCCACATCCAATCCTTTTTTGAACACCTATTTCTATGATCCTGTGAGAGTCTGGGGGGGGTCCCAAACCTCCCAGCTCTCTGCTTAACTTCTCACAGCACAGGAGAAGGCTTAGTACCCAAAATAAACCTTCAGGCCAGCTTCTAATGCACTCAGAGTGCAAACCAACAAGGCCAACACCATCTGCTTTTCTCAGAGCCATGTGGGACCTTCTGTGGTTTCCTCCAAGCAGAAGAAATCTTCTGTGGAGCTGCTGGTGCCACCAGCAGAGCTGGCAAGTGATGGCTCCAGCTAGAAGCAAGCCATGACTCAGGCTGTGTCTTCAGTCCCTGAGACATTAGTGCCAAGCAGAGCTTCAGATGGTAATTGCCAGCAAGGAGTGGATCAGTCTGAGCATAACAAGGCTGTGGGGGAGGGGGAGAAGGGGAGCTCTGTGCCTTTGGCAGCATCTCTGATTTTAATTGCAGCTCCTTGCATGTTCCCAGGGCTGAACTTTGCAGCCTGTCCCCCAGCTCCAGCTTCAGGCAGATTGCTCCAGTGCTGCTCTGAGCACAAAGCCCCAACAGAGCCATGGAAAAGCCACCTCCAGGAATAGAAAGTGCAGCATCTAATGCTCTGCAGCCAGCTGGAAGCACAGGCTGGATTAATCCCCAATTTAATTAAGGCTCCCTTTAATCCTTCAGGGAAAAGAGCAGCTCAGGATTTGTGTGGGAGCAGTGTCCTGTCTGCAGTAGCCCTGTGCTAATGGACTGAGAAATGCAATCAGGGAGGACTTGGGGCACCATGCCCAGCCTGAGGTATCTCATTAAGCCTCTTTCTTGTCTTTGCCTCATCAACAGGGCAAAATGTGCCCTCAGGGCCAAGAAGGCCTCTCCTGCTAGTGCAGTAAGAGGAGTGCAGCCAGCAGGTAAGGGGAGGTTCTCCTCCACCTCAACTCTGCCCTAGTAATGCCACATCTGGAGTATTGTGTCCAGTTCTGGGCTCCCCAGGTCCAGAGAGACAGGGAACTGCTGGAGAGGGTCCAGGGGAGGCTACAGACCTGCTGAGGGGTCTGGAGCAGCTCTGTGAGGGGCAAAGGCTGAAGGCTGCCGTGGGCAGCCAGGGCTGCCTGCAGAGGAGGAGTGTTTGTTATTTAGATCATGCTCCATTTATTTAGCAGGAAAGAAAGGATCCCACTGGGGTTTGCTTCTGACACACAACTGACCTTGGGTGTTGTCTCCTCCTCCTCCTCCTCTGCTCTGCCCTGGTGAGGTTGCACCTGGAGTCCTCTTTCCAGTTCTGGGCTCCACAGAGGGACAGGGACCTGCTGGAGAAGGTTCAGTGGAGGCTACAAAGATGCTGAGCAGCTCTGTGAGGAGCAAAGGCTGAGAGCCTGCAGAAGAGCAGCCCCAGAGGGGAGCTGAGCAATGCTCAGCAAGAGCTAAAGGCTGGGGGGCAAGAGGCTGGGGCCAGACTCTGCTCAGTGGTGCCCAGGGACAGGACAAGAGGCAAGGGGCACAAACTGGACCCCAGGAGGTTCCATCTGACCAGGAGGGGAAATTTCTTTGTTGTGAGGGTGCTGGAGGCCTGGAGCAGGCTTCCCAGAGAGGTTGTGGAGTCTCCTGTGGAGACTTTCCAGCCCCACCTGGATGTGTTCCTGTGTGCCCTGCCCTGGGTGCTCTTGCTCTGGCAGGGAGCTTGGACTGGATGATCCCTGGAGGTCTCTTCCAGCCCCTACCCTTCTGTGATTCTGTGACTCCCTTTCCTGCAGCTTTCTAACCCACACTGTGGCTCCTCCAGCTCCAGCATGGAGCAGGGAAACATTTTAGATGCAGCTACTGAGGACTGTTCTGGGCACTTTCCATCAGAGGGGTCTGTAAGATGGGCTTTTAATTTTTCTCTTAGTGGAAAGCAGCAGTTCTGTGGAAGAGGAATTTTCCATGAGAAGCAGCACTTTTCCCAAGCTGAGTTCCATGTGGATGCTTTCATCCTCACATGTGTTTCTTGCAGGAAAAACAAAGAATCCTGCCTGCCTTTTGGCAGCTCTGCTGAGCAAGTGCTGTTTGTTTGGCTCCTCTCCTTCTCATCCATGATGAGTACTAAAATCTGGGTGCTTTAAAGGCAAACTTTCTGCTGTGGCATAGTAAACACCTTCCCCTCCCCATCCCTGCTTACAGCTGGCTACTTGCCAGGGGATTCTGTTTAAAATGACAAACTCTGTTGCCTTGAAGGCTGGAAAGCAGCTCCAAGGGGAAGGACTTGGGAGTTGTGGTAGATAATAAATTGTCCATGAGCCAGCAAGGTGTCCTCATGGCCAAAAAGGCAAATGGGCTGCTGGGATGAATTAAGCAGAGTGTGGCCAGCAGGTCAAGGAAGGTTCTGCCCTTCTGTTCTGCCCTAAGTGAGGGCACATTTGGAGTCCAGAACTGGACTCTCAAAAGAAAGACTGGAGAGAGTCCAGGGGAGGCTACAAAGATGCTGAGGGGCCTGGAGCAGCTCTGTGAGGAGCAAAGGCTGAGAGCCCTGGGGCTGAGAGCCTGCAGAAGAGCAGCCCCAGAGGGGAGCTGAGCAATGCTCAGCAAGAGCTAAAGGCTGGGGGGCAAGAGGCTGGGGCCAGACTCTGCTCAGTGGTGCCCAGGGACAGGCCAAGGGGCAAGAGGCACAAACTGGACCCCAGGAGGTTCCACCTGAACAGGAGGAGAAACTTCTTTGGTGTGAGGGTGCTGGAGGCCTGGAGCAGGCTGCCCAGAGAGGTTGTGGAGTCTCCTTGTGTGGAGAGCTTCCAACCCCCCGTGGGCATTGTGCTCCTGGGCAAGCTGCTGTGGGTGCCCTGCTTTGGCAGGGGGTTGGACTGGATGAGCTCCAGAGGTCCCTTCCAGCCCTCACCATGCTGGGATTCTGAGATTCTGTGATGCAGAAGTCTCCCACATGGACAGTGATGGGTGGTAGGTGAAGTTTGCTTCCAGGGCAGCTGCAGCCTCAGCACAAATCCCTGGACACCTCCTGGCATTCCCTTGCTGGGAGGATGGTGTCCCTGAGAACAATTTTCCCTCTCAGTGGCAGGAGCACTGCTTTAGCAGGGAGGTTGGACTGGATGAGCTCCAGAGGTCCCTTCCTGCCCTCACCATGGCTCTGAAGTGCCTTGTGGATACTTGCAGGCTGTGTCTTGTTTGCTGCTGTGAAGGTCCAGGGCTTTACCCCCAGATGGACTCAGATCACCCAGACAGAGAAACAGCAGAACCCAGTCAGAGCTGAACAGCCAGGGGCGAGGTGCAGCCACAGGCAGAATAATTTCAGATGGAAAATGTTGCTACAAAACAGTCCCCATTGCCCAACAAGTCAGACTAAACAGAAGCTTCCTCCTCCAACTTCTCAGGTAATTACTGGAGGCAGCATATGGTAACTCCTCTGAAGGCTTGGAAGAGGACCAACACCAGGCAAAGTGATGGAGCAGGGTGGGATTGGTAGGATGTGGGAATAACAGGATCTGGATTGCAACTGGAGGAGTTGCTGGTATTCAGGAGAGGGATGGAAGCTGTTCTGGTGGGGTTTCACCCATGGGCTTTGGCACCTGGGTGCTGAATTGGCTGCAGAGGTGAGGTTGGATGCCACATTCTGCACTGCCAGGGGGCTTGAGCCTTGGCTGATCCTTGTTTAGGTTCCATAAAAGACCTGGCTCCAAACTGAAATAAAAAAATCAAACCTCAAAGCTCCTGCTCCACCAGCACTGAATGCTGTTGGCCATCCTGGAAAACCCTTGGCAGCTGTTTCTTAGTCCCAAGAAATTTGGGACTGCCACCTTGGTGTGTTTTGAGGAGTCAGCCCTGGGGAGGTGTTGGCAGAGAGGAGACCCTCAGGTGAAACTCCCATGGGTAGGTAAGTGCAGGGCTTGAGCAGAGAGTGGAAGAGCTTGGGTATGGCAACATCACCTCTGACATCTCCTGGAGTGAGGGGAGACCAATTATGGCTAAGCAAGGCAAAGATTACTGTCACAGAGGGTCCCAGCAACAGCCTTGTGCTGCTTGCAGTAGCCCCAGGAATGTGGTGGGGAGTGACTTAGGTGAAGGTCATGGGGTCCTGAGCAGAAGTGGAGGCCAGGAGCAAGCATGGTCAATGCCAATCTCACCCTGGCAGGCTTAAGAGCAGGGAAAAACCCAAACAAACTCAGATTCTTTGTGCCAGTATCCCACCAAGGTGGGATTCAGAGGTGATGCCCTCAAGCTCTGCATCTGCCACCCAGTGCTCCATGCCCTAAATCATGGCATCATTTAGATACCAAAAGCTCTTTTGGCACAAGGAGGAGAGCATGACCTCGTGTGGGGTGCCTCAGAGCCTCAGAAGGATGTGCCTGGGCTCCAGAGATGTTGATTGCTGGGGATGTGTGTTCAGCAGTGAGCCTTGCAGGTCAATACACCTCCGACTGGCCCACAGCCCAGCTCCAACTGGTTGGAGCTGAGCCCTTATCACAAGCAGGTGGAGAGCTTGCCACCATCCCAGAATTTCCCAAAGAGCGGAAAATAATAAATCCTATTTGTCTTCCCATTGTGCCTTGGATAGGGAAGCTGAGCTTGGAAAGGGGAGGGATTGACAGCCTGCTCCAGGTCTGCCAAGGCATGTGTCATGCTTTAGAGCAGGCACAGATTGCTCTGATGCCCCTGGGGCAAGAGAAAACCACTTCACAGCCAGGGTTTGGAGTACTGGAAAGTTTAAATGGAAAAGCTCCTCACAAGCTGCAGTGCTGCAGTGGTGCAGTGCACAGGGGTGAGCACAGCAAAACACAGAGGATGCAAAGGGATGCCTGCTCTGGGCTGAACAGAGAAGCTCATTCAGGCAAAAAACTTCACACAAAACCTCCACCAACTCAGACCACAAGCCCAGAACTCCTTTGCTACCCACCTGGGGTTTAACATCTGCCCCAGGGCTCTTTCTTCTGTTTAGCCTGGAGAAGAGGAGGCTCAGGGCAGACCTCATTGCTGTCTACAACTACCTGAAGGGAGGTTGTAGCCAGGTGGGGGTTGGGCTCTTCTCCCAGGCAACCAGTGACAGAACAAGAGGACACAGTCTCAAGCTGCACCAGGGGAGGTTTAGGCTGGAGGTGAGGAGAAAGTTCTTCACAGAGAGAGTTGTTAGAGGTTGGAATGTGCTGCCCAGGGAGGTGGTGGAGTCACCATCCCTGGAGGTGTTCAAGAGGGGATTGGACGTGGCACTTGGTGCCATGGTTTAGATAGTCATGAGGTGTAGGGTGACAGGTTGGACTCGATGATCCTTGAGGTCTCTTCCAGCCTTCTTGATTCTGTGATTCTATGATTCTATGATTCTATTCTTCCCCCCTTCCCCATTGCTAGGTTGGATTCAGGTTGGCCAGGACTGAAACTGCTTCCCCTTGGTCCCTAGCTTAGACCTAAAGAGGCCAAGATTGCACAGTAAAAATTAGTCAGGCATGGAATCAGAGAATTGTTAGGGTGGGAAGGGACCTCAAGGCTCAGCCAGTTCCAACCCCCTGCCATGGGCAGGGACACCTCACACCACAGCAGGTTGCTCACAGCCACCTCCAGCCTGGCTGCAAAAACCTCCAGGGATGAGGCTTCCACCACCTCCCTGGGCCACCTGTGCCAGTGTCTCACCACTCTCATGGGGAAGAACTTCTTCCTGACATCCAATCTGAATCTCCCCACTTCTAGTTTTGCTCCTTCCCCCCAGTCCTGTCACTCCCTGATAGCCTAAAAAGTCCCTCCCCAGCTTTCTTGGAGCCCCCTTCAGATCCTGGAAGGCCACAAGAAGGTCTCCTTGGAGTCTTCTCTTCTCCAGACTGCACAACCCCAACTCTCTCAGTCTGTCCTCATAGCAGAGCAGCTCCAGCCCTCTGCTCATCCTGGTGGCCATAGATAAGACTGGAACCATCCTCCCCCCACCCCAGATAAGGTCACTCACTGCATCCAGGGAGGAGAAAGGGAAGAAAGACAAGAACTTTGCAGCCAGGTTGATAGAGCTGCAGGATTTATGGGAGGAAATACCAAGATTACACCTCCCAGACACTCTGTACCCTCTGGAGCTCTGCTTTGTGGGGGTTCTTAAAGGCACCCAGCTCGAACTGGGACAGGCTGCTGAGATCAGCTGCTAGGGATGCTGCTGGGAGGAAGTGTTGTGTAGCCAACATGGGTGAAAGAGCCTCCCTGAGGGGAGCTTTTAAATGCTGTTTGTTGCCAAAAGCTGAGGGAAATGTGTGGTTGGGGGTGGGGTTGGTGGGAAGGGGTTGCTTGCTCAGGAGGGGGGGAAGGTGGCAGCAGCATTGTCCCTGGGGCAACCTTCTTGGACCAGCCCTGGACTGGTTTGGGCATGGCTCTGCCTAGCTGAGTGGTGAAGCCTCAGAGGATGGTTAGAGGTGGAGATAGAGGTCTGAGCACTGTGGCTGCTCCTGGTACAGAACCACACAAACATTCAGGTTGGAAAATACCCTCAGGATCACCAAGTCCAACCCAGAACCCTGCTCTGCAAGGCTCACCCCTAAGCTGTAGCCCCAAGCACCACATCCAAACCACCTTCAGACACCTCCAGGGTTGGTGACTCCACCACCTCCCTGCCCAGCCTGTTCCAATGCCTGACCTCTCTTTTTCCTACTGTCCAGTCCCAACCTACCCAGTGGCAGCCTGAGGCCGTTCCCTCTTGTTCCATCACTAATTACCTGTGAGAAGAGACCAGCAGCAGCCTCTCCACAGGGTCCTTTCAGGTAGTTGTAGACAGCCAAGAGGTCTCCCCTCAGCCTCCTCTTACTCAAACTAAAGAACCCCCCAGCCCATGCCCACCTGTAGCTTTATTTGCCCTGGCACCTACCAGGAGGTGTTTTGGGGAGAGGAAGGCTGCTCCCTTTGCTACCTAATTGAGTCAGCACAATTTCATCCTCCTGAGCAGTGGTTTCCTGTGATCCAGAAGCCTCATGCCACCCAGTGTCACCTTACTCTCTCCTTGTCCTTCCCCTCTGCCCACATCATCCCAGGGTCTGGTGCCTTCCCTTGCCTCCTGCTGCTCATCCTCGTGCAGCCCCTGGTGCAACAGCTCCACGGCTGTGACTCCTCTGGGCTGGGTTTCCAGCAGTGCTTCAGACTGCATCCAGAGGTGAGAAAAGAAAAAAAAAAAGTGAAAAGCAGAGGAAATAGTAGGAAAAATACCAAGGAATAGTAAGAAGGCAAAGAATGATTCAGCTGGAAACAGAAGCTCTTGAGATGTGGAGGTGGCCCTGCTGGCCACAGAGGCAGATTTGTATTAGTGGGTAACAGTTTTTAGGCCAAATTATGCAACAGTTCACAATTTCCTTTGCAAGTCACTCCCTCCATCCCCTCGCTTCACCTCCTCCCCTTGGTCCCATATGCTCCCTCTGGGTTGTTGGAATGGGAGAAGGCAGCAGCAGTGCCAAAGAGAGAAAAGGTTACTTGGCATGAAGAAGCCTACAGGAGAAGAGGAGCCCCCAAAATGCACTTAAATCACTCAGGTCTCATTTGCATCCTATTAATTCTACTTCAGAAAGTCTCTTTTCTTTTTTTATCATTTTTTTTAATTGGTTTTTAGCTTCTAGAGGAAGAAGAGGGCTGACCTCAATAGGTTCAACAAGACCAAGTGCAGGGTCCTGCAGCTGGGTGGAGGCAATCCCAAGCACAAATCCAGGCTGGGCAGGGACTGGCTGGAGAGCAGCCCTGAGGAGAGGGACTTGGGGGTGCTGGGGGAGGAGAAGCTCACCAGGAGCCAGCAGTGAGCACTTGCAGCCCAGAGAGCCAAGCAGAGCCTGGGCTGCATCAGGAGAAGTGTGGCCAGCAGGGCCAGGGAGGGGATTCTCCCCCTCTGCTCCACTCTGCTGAGACCCCACCTGGAGTACTGCATCCAGGTCTGGAGCCTCTGTTCCAAGAGGGACATGGACATGCTGGAAGGTGTCCAGAGAAGGGCCACCAGGATGAGCAGAGGGCTGGAGCTGCTCTGCTCTGAGGACAGACTGAGAGAGTTGGGGCTGTTCAGTCTGGAGAAGAGAAGGCTCTGAGGTGACCTTCTTGTGGCCTTCCAGGATCTGAAGGGGGCTCCAAGAAAGCTGGGGAGGGACTTTTTAGGCTATCAGGGAGTGACAGGACTGGGGGGAATGGAATCAAGCTGGAAGTGGGGAGATTCAGACTGGATGTGAGGAAGAAGTTCTTCCCCATGAGAGTGGTGAGAGCCTGGAATGGGTTGTGCAGGGAGGTGGTTGAGGCTCCATCCCTGGAGGTGTTTGCAGCCAGGCTGGATGAGGCTCTGACCAGCCTGCTGTAGTGTGAGGTGTCCCTGGCCATGGCAGGGGGGTTGGAACTGGCTGAGCCTTGTGGTCCCTTCCAACCCTGACTGATTCTAGGATTCTATGATTCTATGATTCTATGACCTTGAGTCACTTGTTCTTGAGTGTAGGTTTGGGCTGTGGGAACCTCACACCACTCATAACACACTGGCACAGGTTGCCCAGGGAGGTGGTGGAAGCCTCATCCCTGGAGGTTTTTGCAGCCAGGCTGGATGTGGCTGTGAGCAACCTGCTGTGGTGTGAGGTGTCCCTGCCCATGGCAGGGGGGTTGGGACTGGCTGAGCCTTGAGGTCCCTTCCAACCCTGACTGATTCTCTGATTCTCTGATTCTAGAACTGGGTGACCTGCCTGAGCCCATGCCCTGCAAACACCTGTGGGCAGCTTGGAGCAACTTCAGCTGCCCCCCAGGCAGCACCTCCTTTGGATTTGATATTGGTTTTGTCACTTAATTACCTACTTTATCACCCAAGTGGCTCAGGCTGGGGCAGAGATGGGGCAGCAGCAGAGGTGGGATGCAGCCAGGCACTGTGTGGGTAGTAGAAGTGTCCCTGGGGGAAGGAGGGGTTGAGTTGTTCTGGTAATAGAGGAGGCATCCCATAACTGAACATGGAACAGGTTGCCCAGGGAGGTGGATGGGGTCCCATCCCTGGAGATATTCAAAGTGAAGCTCTACAAGGTTCTGGGCAACCTGATCTAGTGGAGGATGTCCCTTCTGACTGCAGAGGGGGTTGGACTGGATGAGCTTTGGAGGTTCATTCCAACCCAAACCCTTCTATGATTCTATCATCAGCTGGGAAGAAGATGTCCCCTTCCTGCTTCCAAGCTGGAGAAACCATGACTGTGTTACAGTCTCCTTTTCCAGGAGCCTGGAGATGCTCTTGGGCAGCCATGGGAATCTGGGCTGAGTCCCAGGTGTGCTCTGCTCACAGCAAACCCTGCTGCTGGGTTTCCTGCCTCGGTGCCCAGAGGTGTGGTCATGCAGATGGAGAACTTCCAGCTGCTTATCTCCTGCTTTCAAGCAGTGGAGATTTAGCAGATACCAAATGAATGGGCAAACACATCCCACCCACCACAGGCCACTGCAGTGGACCCCATCCCACCCACCACATCCAGGCAGGTGGACTCCATCCCACCCACCACATCCAGGCAGACCCCATCCCACCCACCACATCCAGGCAGGTGGACACCATCCCACCCACCACATCCAGGCAGACCCCATCCCACCCACCACATCCAGGCAGACCCCATCCCACCCACCACATCCACGCAGACACCATCCCACCCACCACATCCAGGCAGACACCATCCCACCCACCACAGCCCACTGCAAGTGGACACCATCCCACCCACCACATCCAGGCAGGTGGACACCATCCCACCCACCTCAACCCACTAACCTCCTCCCTTCTTCTTGCAGAGGAGACAACATTTGAGGCTGGAGTCAAAGTGCAGATCCACAGCCAGTCTGAGCCACCCTTTGTCCAGGAGCTGGGGTTTGGGGTGGCCCCTGGATTCCAGACCTTTGTGGCCACTCAAGAGCAAAGGGTAAGTTCTACCTTTCATTGACAAACCCTCCAGTGGGTCCACATGAGAGGCCTCTTCTAGGTCCCAGTGCCCCATGAGGAGCATCCTCATCATTCCAGCTCTTTTCATGCCTTGCTTCAGATGGGTTGGGAGGAGGGCAGTGCCTCCAGCATTGCTTCCCATCCATTGCCCTCCATCCTGAGGGACTGCATCCTTGCTAATTTCCTTGTCCTGCTCTCCCATGGTTGTGCTTCAGCTGTGGCAGTGCCTCCACATCTTGGATACCTTCCAGACCCCCCACCCCCACCCCAGATTGGATGCTCTTTGCCAAAAGCTTCCACAACTCCACAGATACCAAAAGAGGCAATGGAGGGAGGGAAGGAAGGAGGAAGGGAGGGAAGGAAGGAGGTAGGAAGGGAGGGAAAGAGGGAGGAAGGGAGGGAAGGAGGGAGGAAGGGAGGGAAGGAGGTAGGAAGGGAGGGAAGGAGGGAGGAAGGAAGGGAAGGAGGGAGGAAGGAAGGGAAGGAGGGAGGAAGGGAGGGAAGGAAGGAGGAAGGGAGGCTTTCATGCTGTAGGGCAGTGTGGAGCCCTTCAGGTGAGGCAGAAACAGTCACATCAGTTATGATCAGCTGTGGTGGGATGCTTATGGCTCAGGATGCATCCCCCTGAGTCCCAGCAGTGGCACATCACCACGGTGCAGATGGATGTGATGTGACACAGCCTCCTCAGACTCAGCTCCTGATGAGGCAAATGGGAAGCTGGCCAGCAGCAGAAGCTCTTTTTTTTTTTTTTTTTTTTTTTGGTTGTTTAGTTTTTTTTTTTCTCCCCAGCTTGGCCCTGGTGCTTCCATTCCCAGCCCTCCTGCCTCATTGCCTCGCTCATTTTCCTCCCTGCTCCTGCATCCACCCTCAAATGAGACATCAGTCAGGTTGAGGCAAGCCAGCAGGAGGTGTTGGAGGGTTTGCACTGATCCAAGCCTCTGTGGAGATTGGAGCTGCAGTCACTACTCAGCATCACAGAATGTTAGGGGCTGGAAAGGACCTCCAAAGCTCATCCAGTCCAAGCCCCCTGCCAGAGCAGGAGCACCTTGAGCAGGTCACACAGGAACTCATCCAGGCAGGTCCTGAATATCTCCAGAGAGGGAGACTCCACAATCCCCCTGGGCAGCCTCTTCCAGGCTTCTGTCATAGAATCCTAGAATCAGTCAGGGTTGGAAGGGACCACAAGGCTCAGCCAGTTCCAACCCCCCTGCCATGGCCAGGGACACCTCACACTACAGCAGGCTGGCCAGAGCCTCATCCAGCCTGGCTGCAAACACCTCCAGGGATGGAGCCTCAACCACCTCCCTGCACAACCCATTCCAGGCTCTCACCACTCTCATGGGGAAGAACTTCTTCCTCACATCCAGTCTGAATCTCCCCACTTCCAGCTTTATTCCATTCCCCCCAGTCCTGTCACTCCCTGATAGCCTAAAAAGTCCCTCCCCAGCTTTCTTGGAGCCCCCTTCAGATCCTGGAAGGCCACAGAGTCCAGCTGAGTCCCCCCGGAGCTGGTTGTCATCACAGCATCACAGAATGTTAGGGGCTGGAAGGGACCTCCAAAGCTCATCCAGTCCAAGCCCCCTGCCAGAGCAGGAGCACCTCGAGCAGGTCACACAGGAACTCATCCAGGCAGGTCCTGAATATCTCCAGAGAGGGAGACTCCACAACCCCCCTGGGCAGCCTCTTCCAGGCTTCTGTCACACTCACAGGGAAAAAATTTTTCCTCCTGTTTCCATGGAACTTCCTCCGCCTCACCTTCCACCATTCCCCTTGTGCTGTCATTGGGCATCACTGAGCAGAGCCTGGCTCCAGCCTCTGGGCACACATCCTGCACATCTTTATCACCATTAATGAGATCAATTACACTGCAGCCTGAGGAACTCACCACCAAGTCCTTGCTCCAGATGAACCTGCTCTGGTGGGGGGAGGGTTGGACTAGATGATCTCCAGAGGTCCCTGCCCACTCCTATCTTTCTGTGATTGATTGAGGCATCTCTCCATGGCCAGGGGGGGTGAAAATACACCTGGGAGATGCTGCACTGCAACCAGCCTGGATGCAGACCTTCCCTCCTCTCTCTTTGTGGCAGGAGGAAATCAGTGTCAGAGCAGAGGGTCCCATGTCAGACTAGATAGAAGGAGGAAATGTTTTTTTACACTGAGGGTGGTGAGAGCCTGGCCCAGGTTGCACAGAGAGGTAGGAGCTGCCCCTTCCCTGGCAGCATTGCAGGTCAGATTGTTTGGGGCTTTGAGCAGCCTGCTCTGGTTGGGGATGTCCCTGCTGACTGCAGGGATTAGAGAACCTTGAAGGTCCCTCCCAACCCAAACCATTCTGTGATTTCATGATCTTTGAGGGGCTCTTGCAAGCCAAACCATTCTCTGATTCTGTGCTGGAGCAGAGGGTCTCAGGTTGGGGTCTTGTATTTGCATCTCCAGCAAGCAGATGCCTTCAGGCAAAGCCTTCTCCTCTTTTTCTCAGCAGCAGAGAGCAAGATTTTTAGTTTAGCAAATGGACAGCTGTGAAGAATGCCCTCAGTGAGACCTCCTTAGTGAGAGCAGATCAGCTCTGGAGAAAGCTGAGGGTGAAGGTACCAGGGCTGGGGATTGGGAAGGGCATCACCAGCTGTTCAGGTGCCCCATTAGCAGGCAGTGCTGGGCAGGGCATCAGGAGCTGGTGCAGGCTGCTGATGCTGAAAGGCTTTGGACTCACCTGGCAGCATGAGTGGTGATGGCAGAGATTTGTCTTCCTTAAACATCCCAGCTTCAGGAAGACTTGGGAGCATGGCTGGGAGCTGGAGCCTGCAGCAAGGATCTCAAGGACTTTGTTTTAAGGTAGAAACAGCATAAGGTGCAGGAGGCTTGGGAGGCAGCTGCTGTAAACCTTCCCTGTCCCATTGCCACCATGAGCTGCTTCCTCATTTCTCTTGAAAAATCAGAGTTGCCAGCAGGAGGAGAGGCAGCTGGGAGAGAGGGAACAAAGCCTTCAGGTCACAGAGTCACAGATGGCATTGGCTTGCAAGGGACCCTCCAAGGTCACCTTGTCCAACCCCTCTGCAGGCAGCAGAGACATCTCCAACTAGAGCAGGATGCTCAGGGACCTGCCAAAGCCTGACCTTGAATGTCTCCAGAGATGAGGCCTCCACCACCTCTCTGGGCAACCTCTTCCAGTATTTCACCACCCTCATTGTGAAGAGCTTCCTCCTGATGTCCAAAACTTCCTCCTGATGTCCAAAATGTCCTCCTAACATCCAAACTTCCTCCTAACATCCAAACTTCCTCCTAACATCCAAACCTCCTCCTAACATCCAACTTCCTCCTAACATCCAAACTTCCTCCTAACATCCAAACTTCCTCCTAACATCCAAGCTTCCTCCTAACATCCAAACTTCCTCCTAACATCCAAACCTCCTCCTAACATCCAAACTTCCTCCTAACATCCAAGCTTCCTCCTAACATCCAAACTTCCTCCTAACATCCAAACTTCCTCCTAACATCCAAGCTTCCTCCTAACATCCAAACTTCCTCCTAGCATCCAAGCTTCCTCCTAACATCCAAACTTCCTCCTAACATCCAAACTTCCTCCTAACATCCAAGCTTCCTCCTAACATCCAAACTTCCTCCTAACATCCAAGCTTCCTCCTAACATCCAAGCTTCCTCCTAACATCCAAACTTCCTCTTAACAGCCAAGCTTCCTCCTAACATCCAAGCTTCCTCCTAACATCCAAACTTCCTCCTAACATCCAAACCTCCTCCTAACATCCAAACTTCCTCCTAACATCCAAACTTCCTCCTAACATCCAAACCTCCTCCTAACATCCAAGCTTCCTCCTAACATCCAAACTTCCTCCTAACATCCAAACCTCCTCCTAACATCCAAGCTTCCTCCTAACATCCAAACTTCCTCTTAACAGCCAAGCTTCCTCCTAACATCCAAGCTTCCTCCTAACATCCAAGCTTCCTCCTAACATCCAAACTTCCTCCTAACATCCAAGCTTCCTCCTAACATCCAAACTTCCTCCTAACATCCAAGCTTCCTCCTAACATCCAAGCTTCCCCCTAATGTCCGATTTTCCTTCATTCAGTTGTTTTTTCCAAAGCAAGAGGAGCTCTTTCTGCCATGCAGTTTGCCAAGCTGCCCACCCAGACTCCCCTCCATGCCCTCCTGGCTGGGGGAAGCCAGCTGGCCACTTGCTGCCAGCCCCACACCTCTCCTGGCCTCCAAACCCAGCAGGATTCCAGCACTGTGTTAGTTCTAGCCAGGAGCTGTCTGGCTGCCAGTGAAAGCAGGCAGCTCCTGCTTCTCCTGCAGGCTGGGATAACCCCAACAAGGCTGAGGGGGGGACCTCAGGCTGCACAATTGTTCCTTCATGCCTTGTGGGCCAAGAAGAACAAGCTACAGGCAGCAATATTTCAGGTCACTGTGCAGATCTCCTCCTGATGTCCAACCTAAGTCTCCCTTGCTCCAGTTTCAAACCATTGCCCCTTCTGCTATCACCACAACAGTCTGAGCAGTCCCTCCCCAGCCTTCAGGGACTGGAAGGCTGCTCTAAGGTCTCCCTGGAGCCTTCTCTTCTCCAGGCTGAACAACCCCAGGAGAGACCATAGGAGAGGTTCTCCAGTCCTCTTCATGGCCCTCCACAAAGATCCCTCCTTCAAGGCTGGGAGGATGTAGAAGATGACCTCCCCTGCTCTGCCCTGGTGAGGCCACATCTGGAATACTGTGTCCAGTTCTGGGTCCCTCAGTTCAGGAAAGACCTCAGGGAACTGGGAGTCCAACACAGAGCCACGAAGATGCTGAAGGCAGTGGAACATCTTCCTTAGGAGGAGAGCCTGAGGGAGCTGAGGGCTCTGGAGCTTGGAGAGGAGGAGCCTGAGAGGTGACCTCATTGATGGTGATAAAGATGTGCAGGGTGAGTGCCCAGAGGCTGGAGCCAGGCTCTGCTGGGTGATGCCCAATGCCAGCACAAGGGGCAGTGGTGGAAGGAGAGGCAGAGGAAGTTCCATGGAAACAGGAGGGGAAAAAATTTCCCTGTGAGGGTGACAGGCTGGGAAGCAGCCCTGAGGAGAGGGACTTGGGGGTGCTGGGGGATGAGAAGCTCACCAGGAGCTGTCAATGTGCACTTGCAGCCCAGAGAGCCAAGCAGAGCCTGGGCTGCATCAGGAGAAGTGTGGCCAGCAGGGCCAGGGAGGTGATTCTCCCCCTCTGCTCTGCTCTGCTGAGACCCCACCTGGAGTACTGCATCCAGTTCTGGAGCCTCTGTTCCAAGAGGGACATGGACATGCTGGAAGGTGTCCAGAGAAGGGCCACCAGGATGAGCAGAGGGCTGGAGCTGCTCTGCTCTGAGGACAGACTGAGAGAGTTGGGGCTGTTCAGTTTGGAGAAGAGAAGACTCTGAGGTGACCTTCTTGTGGCCTTCCAGGATCTGAAGGGGGCTCCAAGAAAGCTGGGGAGGGACTTTTTAGGCTATCAGGGAGTAACAAGACTGGGGGGAATGGAATAAAGCTGGAAGTGGGGAGATTCAGACTGGATGTGAGGAAGAAGTTCTTCCCCATGAGAGTGGTGAGAGCCTGGAATGGGTTGTGCAGGGAGGTGGTTGAGGCTCCATCCCTGGAGGTGTTTGCAGCCAGGCTGGATGAGGCTCTGGCCAGCCTGCTGTAGTGTGAGGTGTCCCTGGCCATGGCAGGGGGGTTGGGACTGGCTGAGCCTTGTGGTCCCTTCCAACCCTGACTGATTCTAGGATTCTATGACAGAGCCCTGGAAGAGGCTGCCCAGGGGGGTTGTGGAGTCTCCCTCTCTGGAGATATTCAGGACCTGCCTGGATGAGTTCCTGTGTGACCTGCTCGAGGTGCTCCTGCTCTGGCAGGGGGCTTGGACTGGATGAGCTTTGGAGGTCCCTTCCAGCCCCTAGCATTCTGTGATGCTGTGATGACCACCAGCTCTGGGGGACTCAGCTGGACTCTGTGGCCTCTTCTGCAGGTTTTGCTGGGGGGTTGGTGCTGCCAGAGGGAAGGGGAAGTTTCTGCTTGGGGCCAGGGCTTCTGCAGCTGGTTGTAAATCACACCATGCTTACAACACCTTTACCCAGGAGACCCAGAGGGCTTTGCAAGCTGCCTGCCTGGAGCTGTGTTCAGCTCCCTGGATGCTGCTGCTTACCCCAATCCCTCCTCTCTAGAAAGTCATTTTTTAACCTAATTACAACCATTACAGTGCAAACACACTGCTGCCTCCTCTCATTATCCCACAGGGACTGTCTGGCTGTCACCCACCTGCTCCAGCCCTGAGTGCACATCTTTTATTCAGAGCCCTGAGTCAGGCTTTTATTTCTCTATTAATTCTCTACATCTGCTCCTTCATTACACCAGAGCAAAAGGTGGGATAGTTCCTCAACATCACCCAGAGGACTGAGGCTGGCCACTTGTTGGGGTCCTAAACCAGGAAATAGAAATGAAAGGATCCTGCAGCTGGAGAGGGGTAGAAATAAAGAGAGGGTCAGTTAGAATCATAGAATCAGTCAGGGTTTGAAGGGACCACAAGGCTCAGCCAGTTCCAACCCCCCTGCCATGGCCAGGGACACCTCACACTACAGCAGGCTGGCCAGAGCCTCATCCAGCCTGGCTGCAAACACCTCCAGGGATGGAGCCTCAACCACCTCCCTGCACAACCCATTCCAGGCTCTCACCACTCTCATGGGGAAGAACTTCTTCCTCACATCCAGCCTGAATCTCCCCACTTCCAGCTTTATTCCATTCCCCCCAGTCCTGTCACTCCCTGATAGCCTAAAAAGTCCCTCCCCAGCTTTCTTGGAGCCCCCTTCAGATACTGGAAGTTCTCCTCTCCAGCTCAGAGCAGCCTCTGTGATAGTTCAGAGCACCTTTCCTAGTGATAAAAACAAGGAGTTGGACAGAGTTGGCTTGGTGGTGATGGTGGGAACTGGGCATCATCTTTGGGGAGAAGAGGGGAGATTGAGACTGGAGATGAGGAAGAAATTCTTGAGAGTGAGGGTGGGGAGACCCTGGAACAGGTTGCTCAGGGAGGATGTGGATGTCCCCTGCCTGGAGGTGCTCAAGGCCAGGTTGGATGAGGCTTGGAGCAACCTGGGCTGGGGGGAGGTGTCCCTGCCCATGGCAGGGGTTTGGAACTGGCTGAGCTTTGAGGTCCCTTCCAACCCAACCCATTGTATGATGGGGATTTATTTGTGGCTACATGAGATGCTCCTGGGTTTGTTCCTGGCTCTGTTAGCATCCTCCATGGCTGTGCTCAAATCCATCCCTCCATTCCCCTATCCCAGGCTGGAGGTAAGAGCATTTATTGGGCTTTCCTCACTCATCTCCTGCCTTTGCAGGCATGCAGCCTGCTGGGGGGAATGATAAACTCTGGATCTTTACACCAAGAGCTTTCCAAAAGCAAACTCTGGCTCCATGGTGGTGCAAGGGATCCTTCAGTCCCCCTTCAAAATTAGCTGTCAGTCAGGTGAAAAAAAAAAATATAAAGGAACAAAATCAGCTTTTTTTTTCTTTTCTTTTTTTTTCCCCTCCTCCTCCTAGCAGTGGCTGAGCCCTGTGATTCCTGCAGAGTGGCACTTTCAGGGTGCAGGCTGGGAAGTGCATCATTAATGCAGTGACTGTGTCCTGCTGGGTTGCATTAGCAGCCTCTTAAGAGGGACTTTGCTGGGGAGTTGGTTGGCAGCTGGGTCAGCACTGGGCACTGCCAGCAGGAGCCCTCCTCAATCAGACCTGGCTGCTGGGTTATGGAAGCCAAGCTGGGGCTTGGCTGTGCAGAGCAGGGCTGATGAGGAGCTGCTGAGGGACCTGGGGTTGGTTAGGCAGGAGAGGAAGAGGCTGAGGGAGACCTCATTGCTCTCTACAGCTGCCTGCAAGGAGGCTGCACTGAGGTGGGGGTTGGGCTCTTCTCTCTAGTCTCAGGTGATAGAAGGAGAGGAAATGGCCTGAAATTGTGCCAGGGGTGGGTTAGGTTGGAGATTAGGAACAATTTCTTTGCTGCAAGAGTGGTCAGGGATTGGAAGAGGCTGCCCAGGGAGGTGGTGGAGTCCCCAGCCCTGGAGGTGTTCAGGAAATGTGTGGGACTGGGTTTAATGGCCACGGTGGTGCTGGGTTGAAGATTGTACTTGATGATCTTCAAAGGCTTTGCCAAGCCAAGGAATTCTGTGATAATGTGATTTTTGTGGCCTGCAGAAAGGGTTCTTGTGGAGTGTGACAGCAAATCTGTGCTTCCTTACTGGCAAGATTTGAGGGACAAACCTCCTGGGCTGGCAGGGTTGGATCCTTCCTCCCAGTAGCAAGTCAACAAACTCCTCTCTCAAGGGGCTCATCAGGGGCCATTACCTGCAGCCTCTGTGGTAATTACAGCCCCAAGCCTCCTAACTTCCCTGATGCTCTGTAATTTGCAATCAGAAGCAAACTCTCAACTGATCAGCAGCTAGGTATGGCTGAGGGACCTCAGAGCAGCCTTCCAGGACCTGAAGGGGCTGCAGAAGAGCTGGAGAGGCACTTTGGACAAGGGCTGGGAGTGCCAGGATGAGGGACAATGGCTTTGAGCTGGGAGAGGGGAGATTGAGACTGGAGATGAGGAAGAAATTGTTTAGAGTGAGACTGGGGAGAGCCTGGCACAGGCTGCCCAGGGAGGCTGTGGCTGTCCCCTCCCTGGAGGTGTTCCAGGCCAGGCTGGATGAGGCCTTGAGCAAGCTGGGCTGGGGGGAGGTGTCCCTGCCCATGGCAGGGGGCTGGAATTGGATGATCTTGAAGGTCCCTTCCAACCCAACCCATTCTGTCAATCTATGATGCTATGAATTCACTCAGGGGCTGATGATAAACTGGAGGGAATCACCTGGGAGAGTGTGTGGGACTGAGGGAAAGAGAAAGCAAGCAGCCTGAAGGTTTTTTCCAGGAGGAGGTGTAAGGCTGTGGCTAGGAGGAGCATAGAAACAGCCAGGCTGGAAGAGACCTCCAAGGTCATCCAGCCCAACCTACCACCCAGCCCTACCCAATCAACCAGACCAGGCTGGAAGAGACCTCCAAGGTCATCCAGCCCAACCTACCACCCAGCCCTACCCAATCCAGCAGACCATGGCACCGAGAAGATGCTCTGAGCAAGGCTTTAGGAAATGTGAGGAACTGAATGGGATTGAACAAGGGCAGGAATGGAGTCCTGCAGCTGGGGAAGAACAACTCCATGGCTCAGCTGGGGGCTGAGCTGCTGGGGAAAAGAACCTGGTGGTGCTGGTGGGCAACCAGATGACCATGAGCCAGCAATGTGCCCTCATGGCCAAGAAGGCCAATGGCATCCTGGGGTGGACTAAGAAGAGTGTGGCCAGCAGGCTGAGGGAGGTTCTCCTGCCCTGGTGAGGCTACATCTGGAATATTGTGTCTGGTTCTGGCCTTCCCAGTTCAAGAAGGACAGGGAAGCACTGGAGAGGGTACAGTAAAGGGCTATGAAGAGGGTTAGGGGCCTGGGACATCTCTGTGATGAGGACAGACTGAGAGAATTGAGGCTTTTTAGCCTGGCAAAGAGCAGCCTGAGCAGGGAACTCATCAATGCTGATCAATACCTCAAGGGTGGGTGTCAGGAGGATGGGGCCAGGCTCTTTTCAGTGGTGCCCAGGGACAGGAGAAAGGGTAATGGGCATAAAGCAGAACATGGGAAGTTCCATCTAACATGAGGAGGAACTTCTTTAATGTAAGGGTAACAGAGCCCTGGAGCAGGCTGCCCAGAGAGGTGGTGAAGTCTCCATCTCTGGAGACATCCAAAACCCACCTGGACATGTTCCTGAGTGCCCTTCTCTAGGTGACCCCTGCCCTGGCAGAAGGCTTGGACCCCAGAAGTCCCTTCCAAACCCTCACCACTCTGTAATTCTGTGGAATACTGTTTATTTACTCCTAATTCCCACATGCCACTGCCCACACCCTGCTTGGAAAGCAGAGCCACCACTGCCAGAAGCTGAGAGCCTTTTCCCTGCCTCTGTAATGACACTTTTGGTGCTGTGCCTGCTGGTGGCTGATGCTCTCTGTCCCATGGAGCATGAGGAGGGGATGGATCTCCAAGGCACACTACAGCCCTGTTAAACAATACTGCTCCATCTTCAAACCTGTTGCTTAATTGAAGCCTCTTAAATTTTTATTGCCAAGTTGGCAGAAATTGCCTTTTTTTACTGTGCTTTACATCTCCTCTAACCTGCTGCACTGACAGCAGAGCAGGGAGCAGTCCAGCTGGGGAAGTGGCAACATCTGAGCCCAGCATCTGATCCCACTTTCTGATCCCAGCATCTGATCCCAGCCTCTGGTCCCAGTGTCTGATCCCAGCATCTGGTCCCAGCATCCAATCCCAGAATCTTATCCCAGCATCCACTATGGGAGAGGCTGCAGTGATGCTGCTGAGATGTTAAAACCCAGCCAGGAAAAGGGAGTTCAAAGGAACCAAATCCAGGAGGGACCTCAAGGCTCATCCAGTTCCAGCCCCCTGCCATGGGCAGGGACACCTCCCACCAGCCCAGCTTGCTCCAGGACTCATCCAACCTGGAATTGAACACCTCCAGGGAGGGGACATCCACAACCTCCCTGGGCAACCTGTGCCAGTGTCTCCCCAGCCTCACTCTCAAGAATTTCTTCCTCATCTCCAGTCTCAATCTCTCCTCTCCCAGCTCAAAGCCATTGTCCCTCATCCTGGCACTCCCAGCCCTTGTCCAAAGTCCCTCCCCAGCTCTCCTGGAGTCCCTTCAGGTACTGCAAGGCTGTTCTAAGGTCTGCTTGGAGCCTTCTCTTCCCCAGGCTGAACAGCCCCAACTGTCTCAGCCTGTTCCCATGGGAGAGGTTCTCAAACCCTTTGATCATGTCCATGGCCTCCTCTGGACCCTCAATGTCCTTCTAAGTTATCCATCTCCAGGATCCCAGCCCTCCAAACCATAATTTCCACTGTGTGCAGCCATGCTTTGGTGCCATGCTCCAGTGCAGGGGCATGGGGAGGCATTCCAGACTTAAGGCACAGCAGAACACAAGGTCTGGAGAGGTGGTTTTAGAGATTCATAGAGTGGGTTGGGTTGGAAGGGACCTTAAAGGTCATCTAGTCCCAACCCCTCTGCCATGGGCAGGGACAGCTTCCACTACCCCAGGCTGCTCAAGGCCTCATCCAGCCTGGCCCTGAACACCTCCATGGAGGGAGCATCCACAACCTCCCTGAGCAACCTGTTCCAGTCTCACCATTAATGCTGGGGGGAGGAAAAGCTCAACCCACCACACCCCCACTCTAAAGAATTCCTTCCTCCTCTCCAGTCTAAATCTACCCTCCTCAAGCTCCCACCCATTCCTCAAAAGAGGCAGAAAAAAGGAAAATTTGAGGTGGATTGCTCCAAAGGCAGGAGCAGAGGGAGCTCCTTGGGGTGATCCTTGGGGACCCATCTTTGTTGGGGGGGGTTGACAGCACAGTGTGCCCTGAGCCAGCTCAGGGCTTTGCCCATTGATGAGGGAACAAACCTCATCCATGAAACTGAGCAATTGCCATGGAAACCACTGCCCTGCCTGGGCAGAGCATCCCTGGCTCTGCAGCAGAGCCCACAGGCAGCTGCCCCCCGTGGGCAGTGGGGTGAAAACCCCAGAGGCCTGCAGCTTTGCTCTCACACACCCACCTGAGCCACCCCAGCTCCCTCCACACTGCATTCAGACACAGCCACTGCTGTGGTGCAGGGGAAGCCACCCAGAGAGGAGGTTTTCCACCCTTCCCCCATCAGTCATAATCATAAATGTCCTCTGCAGCCAGCCTTCCCTTTTCC
The DNA here is from genome assembly GCF_027791375.1 of Indicator indicator. Classification (NCBI taxonomy): domain Eukaryota; kingdom Metazoa; phylum Chordata; class Aves; order Piciformes; family Indicatoridae; genus Indicator; species Indicator indicator. The sequence continues at coordinate 2,795,413 of NC_072046.1, forward strand.
AGGCTGCACACCCCCAGCTCCCTCAGCTGCTCCTCCCCAGCCCTGCCCTCCAGACCCTTCCCCAGCTTCGTTGCCCTTCTGTGGACCTGCTCCATCCCCTCAATGTCCTTCCTGGACTGAGGGGATCCAAAACTGAACTCGGGATGGGGAAGTTCTGAGATTCCCAGTCCCAGTCCCCCAGCTGTGGGAGATGCTTTGCTTAAGGCTGCCACATCCTGGGGCTCTGCTCAGCAGCCAGAAGTTGCTGCCCTGCAGTGGAGAGGTGGATGGGGAGGGGTTGAGGTAAAACAAGGCAGCAAGGAGGTGCCTGTGTGTGACCCAGAGGGGTCTGCAACACAACCAGGAGATGCAGTGGGGAAATTGCCTTTCAAAAGGAAAAAAAAAAAAAACAGCTGCCCTGGGGGTCTGCTGTTGGTGACAGACACAAAGTGCTTCTCTTCCCAGCAGGGAGAAGCCTTTGACTGCAGAGCAAAAAATGCTCCACCAGTGTTAAATGTGACCAGAGGCTTCTTCTGCTCTTCAGTATCAGTGACTGAGAGCCATGGGGAGAGCAAAGGTCCAGTTCCTGCCTGTTTGGGAAGCCAGAGAGCAGGAAAGGGACAAAGTGTGTCTGGGGGCAGTGTGGGAAGGCAGCAAATTCCCAAGGAGTCCCAGAATTCACCCCAGCATGGTGAGGGGTGGAAGGGACCTCTGGAGATCCTCCAGTCCAACCCCCTGCTCAAGCAGGGCACCCACAGCAGCTTGCCCAGGAGCACAATGCCCAGGGGGGGTTGGAAGCTCTCCACACAAGGAGACTCCACAACCTCTCTGGGCAGCCTGCTCCAGGCCTCCAGCACCCTCACACCAAAGAAGTTTCTCCTCCTGTTCAGATGGAACCTCCTGGGGTCCAGTTTTTGCCCTTTGCCCCTTGCCCTGTCCCTGGGCACCACTGAGCAGAGTCTGGCCCCAGCCTCTTGCCCCCCAGCCTTTAGCTCTTGCTGAGCATTGCTCAGCTCCCCTCTGGGGCTGCTCTTCTGCAGGCTCTCAGCTCCAGGGCTCTCAGCCTTTGCTCCTCACAAAGCTCAGCCCCAGGCCACTCAGCATCTCTGTAGCCTCCACTGGACTCTCTCCAGCAGTTCTCAGCCCCTTTTGAACTGGGCCCAGGACTCCAAATGTGGCAGAGTTGAGGGGGAAGAGAATCTCCCTTCATCTGCTGGCCACACTCTGCTTAATTCACCCCAGGAGATGATTTACCTCCTTGGCAAGAAGCCTTGCACAACCTGGGCTAGTTGGAGGTGTCCCTGCCCATGGCAGGGGGCTTGGAACTGGATGATCTTCAAGGCCCCTTTCAACCCAAACCATTCTGTGATTCCATGAATTAATCCTTCAGCTCCTGCACCTCCTGCAGATGTGGTCCCAGTCCAGTGGAACAAAGCCATGCATGAGCTAAACCTGTGCTGCTGACTCCATCACCTTCTGATCCCCTCACTTCCAACCAGAACAAAACTTTAAAGGGCTTGGAAGATCAGTGTGCCTGGTAGAGAGCTGAGCCCAGCTGAGCCCAGGATGATTTATTCTCCTGTCTCATACAAGGTGCACCATATGGGCCCCTTGCTCCCCCACTGATGACTAAATGCTGGCATCTGGTGCTCTGTTAGACTGCAAGTGTAAAGCAAATGAGGAAAGATCCCCCTCAGACAGCACTTGGCTGTTGTCACAGAGATGCTTCTGATGTTTCCAATCCAAGGTGCTGCCTTGCTGCTGATTTTCCAACCCATCCTGTTCAGAGCCTGGCTCCTGGGGGATTTTCTCAGATTGCTTTGGGGTTCTCTCTCATTCATGCCTCAGCAGATGGGATCCCTCTGTCACCTGCTGCATCTTCACATCTGATGTGGTGTGATGGAGCACTGCTGCTCCTCAGATGGGTGCCTGTTGCTCCCAGCAGCTCAACAGCTCTCACTGCTGGTGCTTTTCAAAGCAGCTTGAGCAGCAGAAGGGGCTGAGGCAGAGTTGGGGGATGCCAGAGCTTTGTGGCCTTCAGTGAGCACCCATGGGTGATGCCAGCTCCAGCAGGCACAGCATCCTGTTTGCATGGCACGTCAGGATGTCGTGGTGCTGAGCAGGCCACAGTGGATCTGCCATGGCTGAAAATCTCTGCAAGGTTTTCTCTCTCTTTGGTGCTGCAGAGCAGAGGTGATGCTCACAGGAGCAGGGGGAGGTTGCTGGGTGGATCAGGTGCTTGTGTGAGGGTTGGGAATCATGGAGTCACAGAAGGCATCAGCTTGGAAGGGACCTTCAAAAGTTATCTTGTCCAACCCCCCTGCAGGCAGAAGGGACACCTCCAACTGCAGCAGGTTGCTCAGGGCCACATCAAGACTGACCTTGAATGTTTCCAGGGATGGGGTCTCAAACACTTCTCAGGGCAACCTGTTCCAGTGCCTCACCACTCTCCCTGGGCAGAACTTCCTCCTGATGTCCAACCTAGATCTCCCCTGCTCCAGTTTCAAACCACTTTCCCTCATCCTAGCACCCCAAGTACTGAAATGCTGCTCTAAGGTCTCCCTGGAGCCTTCTCTTCCCCAGGCTGAAAACCCTCCCCTCTCCCAGCCTGCCTTTGTAGGAGAGGTTCTCCAGCCCTCTGATCATCTTTGTGACTGCCTCTAGACCCTCTCCATCAGCTCTCTGTTGTGTTGGGGGTCCCAGAGCTGGACACAGCAGTGCAGGTGAGGTCTCCCCAGAGCAGAGGGGCAGGATCCTCTCTCTCCATCTCTGGCCATGCTGCTTTGAATGCAGCCCAGGCTGCCCTTGGCCTCCTGTGCTGCCAGTGCCCATTGCTGGCTCCTGCCCAGCTTCTCCCCCACCAGCACCCTCAGGTCCTTCTCTCATCATCCCTCAGCCTGTGCTGGCACCGAGGGCGGCCCTGATCCAGCTGCAGGACCTTGCACTTCACCTTCTCCAGAAGAGACTCAAAGCAATCCCCATGGAGCTGTGTAGCTGAGCCCTGCTCCCTTGCTCCATCACCACTGTGTTTCATTGTTTGTTTTAGGATGTGATTAATGTTGCTCCATTTTTCAGGGAGGGTTTGTTGGGCCAGATGCTTTGCCAGCACAAAACCTCCTGGGTGTGGAGCAGAGCACAGCAAATTGGACAAAGCTTTGAGATACCAAGAAGGAAGGGGCAAAGGAACTCATTTTCTGCTCTCTAGCAAAGAGTGAAGGAAGGGGCAAAGGAACTCATTTGCTGCTCTCTAGCAAAGAGTGGTGCAGAGCAATTAGCAAATTCAGAGGACTGAAACACCTCCACTGTGGGGACAGGCTGGAAGAGTTGAGGCTGTTCAGCCTGGAGGGGAGAAGGCTCCAGGGAGACCTCAGAGCAGCCTTCCAGTACCTGAAGAGGCTGCAGGGACTTTTGCCAAGGGCTGGGAGTGCCAGGATGAGGGACAATGGCTTTGAGCTGGGAGAGGGGAGACTGAGACTGGAGATTGGGAAAAAATTCTTTGCAGTGAGGGTGGGGAGACACTGGCACAGGTTACCCAGGGTGGCTGTGGCTGTCCCCTCCCTGGAGGTGTTCAATTCCAGGCTGGATGAGGCCTTGGGCAACCTGGGCTGGTGGGAGGTGTCCCTGCCCATGGCAGGGGGTTGGAACTGGATGATCTTGAAGGTCCCTTCCAACCCAACCCATTCTGTGACTCTCTGCAGTGGGAAATGCTGCCAAGCTGCCAGCAGGAGCAACAAGGTACATTTGGCTATGGTTTTCCTCCAGCATGTTCTGGGCTCTGAGTTAAGGTTTCTGTGGTACAACGTGGGAGTCCTCCCTGTCTTGTCTTTGTGTTTGTTTGTTGGCTCTGGAGCAGAGGAGCTTGCTAAAGGCTCTCACTTGGCAAAAGCCAAAGCATGGCTTTGTCCCCTCAAGAACAGCATTAACCTGGTGCCCTAGGGGGATCCTCTGTGGCAAGAGGAGGGAGATCACAAAACCGCAGAATCACTGAGTGTTAGGGGTTGGAAGGGACCTCTGGAGCTCATCCAGTCCAACCCCTCTGCCAGAGCAGGATCACCCAGGGCAGGGCACACAGAACACATCCAGCTGGGGTTGGAAAGTCTGCAGAGAAGGAGACTCCACAACCTCTCTGGGCTAGCCTGCTCCAGGCCTCCAGCACCCTCACAGGGACAAAGTTTTCCCTTTCCCTTGCCTCCTCTGCTCCAGCTTGCCCCCAGTGCCCCTTGTGCTGTCCTTGGATATCCCTGAGCAGAGCCTGGCTCCAGCCCTGCACATCTTTGACACCCTCAAGCTCCTCTGCTCCAAGCAGCCTCAGCTCCCTCAGCCTGGCCTCACAGGAGATGTTCCACTGCCTGCAGCAGCTCTGGGGCTCTGTGCTGGACTCTCTCAAGCAGTTCCCTGAGGTCCTTCTTGAACTGAAGGACCCAGAACTGGACACAATATCCTAGATGCAGCCTCACTGGGGCAGGATAGAGGTGATGCAGAGCAGCATAGAGGTGACATAGGGCAGCACAGAGGTGATGCAGGACACAGCAGAGATGACATAGGGCAGAGTAGAGGTGGTGTAGGGCAGAGTAGAGGTGGTGTGGGGCAGAGTGGAAGTGGTGTGGGGCATAGCAGAGGTGGTGTAGGGCAGAGTAGAGGTGGTGTGGGGCAGAGTAGAGGTGGTGTGGGGCAGAGCAGAGGTGGTGTGGGGCAGAGTGGAGGTGGTGTAGGGCAGAGTAGAGGTGATGTAGACAGAGCAGAGCTGGTGTGGGGCAGAGTGGAGGTGATGTAGGGAAGAGCAGAGGTGATGCAGGACAGAGCAGAGGTGGTGCAGGACAGAGCAGAGCAGAGGTGGTGCAGGACAGAGCAGAGCAGAGGTGGTGCAGGGCAGAGCAGAGCAGAGGTGGTGCAGGACAGAGCAGAGCAGAGGTGGTGCAGGACAGAGCAGAGCAGAGGTGGTGCAGGGCAGAGCAGAGCAGAGGTGGTGCAGGACAGAGCAGAGCAGAGGTGGTGCAGGACAGAGCAGAGCAGAGGGTGCAGGGCAGAGCAGAGGTGGTGCAGGGCAGAGCAGAGGTGGTGCAGGACAGAGCAGAGCAGAGGTGGTGCAGGGCAGAGCAGAGGTGGTGCAGGACAGAGCAGAGCAGAGGTGGTGCAGGGCAGAGCAGAGCAGAGGTGGTGCAGGGCAGAGCAGAGGTGGTGCAGGACAGGGCAGAGCAGAGGTGGTGCAGGGCAGAGCAGAGCAGAGCAGGGCAGAGCAGAGCAGAGGTGGTGCAGGACAGAGCAGAGCAGAGGTGGTGCAGGACAGAGCAGAGGTGGTGCAGGACAGAGCAGAGCAGAGGTGGTGCAGGGCAGAGCAGAGCAGAGCAGAGCAGGGGGCAGAGCAGAGCAGGCAGGCAGAGGTGCAGGCAGAGCAGAGGTGGTGCAGGCAGGCAGAGCAGAGCAGAGGGGTGCAGGACAGAGCAGAGGTGGTGCAGGACAGGCAGAGGTGGTGCAGACAGAGCAGAGCAGGTGGTGCAGGCAGAGCAGAGCAGAGCAGAGCAGAGGTGGTGCAGGCAGAGCAGAGCAGGCAGAGCAGAGGTGGTGCAGGACAGAGCAGAGCAGAGGTGGTGCAGGGCAGAGCAGAGGTGGTGCAGGACAGAGCAGAGCAGAGGTGGTGCAGGGCAGAGCAGAGCAGGCAGGCAGGCAGAGTGTGCGGCAGAGCAGGCAGGCAGGCAGAGCAGAGGTGGTGCAGGGCAGAGCAGAGGTGGTGCAGGACAGAGCAGAGCAGAGGTGGTGCAGGACAGAGCAGAGGTGGTGCAGGGCAGAGCAGAGGTGACATAGAGCAGAGCAGGTGGTGCAGGGCAGCACAGGGCAGAGCTGCTGTGCCCACTGCTGATGGTGGTCCCCCTGTGCCCTCTGTCTTGCAGCTGACCTACCTGCCTCCGCCCTGGGGTGAGTGCCGCTCGTCGGACTTGGGCTTAGACTTCTTTCCCGTTTACAGCATCACAGCCTGCAGGATCGACTGTGAGACTCGCTACATCGTGGAGAACTGCAACTGCAGGATGGTGCACATGCCAGGTCAGTGCCCCAGGGGCACCCCCAGCCCTGCCCAGCCCAGCCTGCTGAGGGTTAGCCAGCTGCAAAAGGGATTACAGGAATGCCTTTCCTGAAGGGGTGAAGGACGCTGGACAGCTCTGGCAGAGAGGCCTGGAATCGGGACAGGACTTGGCAGAGGGGCTCTGGGTCTCAAGCTGGGCCACGGGAGGTTTGGGCTGGATGGGAGGAAGAAAACCTTCACAGGAAGAGGGATTTGGAAAGGGCTGCCTGGGGAAGTGGAGGACTCACCCTCCCTGGAAGCGTTTGGAAAGAGACTGGATGAGGCACTTGGTGCCAGGGGTTAGTTGATTGGATGGTGCTGGGTGACTGGTTGGACTTGGGGACCTCCAAGGGCTTTTCCAACCTGGTTCATTCTGTGTGATTCTATGTGGTTGTTTAGTCTGGAGATGAGGAGGGTGAGGGGAGACCTCATTGCTCTCGGCAGCTCCTTGAAGGGTTGCAGTGAGATGGAATTGGTCTCTCCTCCCTAGTTGCAGGTGATAGAAGGAGAGGAAATGGCCTCAAGTTGCACCAGGGCAGGTTTAGGTTGGAGAGAAGGAAAAATTCCTTTGTTTCAGGAGTGGTCAGGGACTGGAACAGGCTGCCCAGGGAGGTGGTGGAGTCACCAGCCCTGGAGGTGTTAAAAATATATATCATAGAATCCCAGAACAGTCTGAGTTGGAAGGGACCTAGTTCCAATCCCTCTGCCATGGGCAGGGACACCTCCCCCCAGCCCAGCTTGCTCAAGGCCTCATCCAGCCTGGCCTTGAACCCCTCCAGGCAGGGCACATCCACAGCCTCCCTGGGCAACCTGTGCCAGTCTCTCCCCACCCTCACTCTCAAGAATTTCTTCCTCATCTCCAGTCTCCATCTCCCCTCTTCCAGCTTCCATCCATTCCCCTTCATCCTCTCCCTGCATGGCCTTGCAAAAGGTTCCTCTGCATGTGGCCATGGCACCTGGGGACATGGTTTAATGGCCATGGAGGTGTTAGGTCAGTGGTTGGACTTGGTGACCATAGAGGTCTGCTCCAATGGGAACAATTCTATGATTCCCCTTAGTCAGCCCCAGTCAAGCTCCTCGGTGCTGTTTCCAGCAGCCCCCTCCTCAGTTTGCAAGAAGTGACCCCCAGGGCAGGCAGAGGTGGGGCAGACACTGCAGTGCCTCTGCTGCCCCTCCCCAGGCTGGGCTCTCTTTGCTAATGGGAGGTCCTTGTGGCTGCTGTGGAGAGCCCAGCAGGTCCCAGGTCCCTTGCAGGGGTGGTGGCTGAAGCTCACTGATGGTTGTGTCCTTTCCACACAGGGGATGCTCCCTTCTGCACCCCAGAGCAGTACAAGGAGTGTGCAGAGCCTGCTCTTGGTGAGTACCCAGAGGTGAAGCTGGGCTCCATGGGTGTTCCAAACTGGAGGGACTTCAGCAGCCTCTGTCCTGCTGGCTGTCAGGGCTGGGGTCATCCAGAGCAGCTTCCACCTGGCAGTGGGTTTTGATGGGACCCAACTTGTTGGGAAGGGCTGGGTGCACCCTGGGGTGAAGCTTCTTCTGGTTCTACCTGGACTTGGGGGCTCCATCAGCATAGTGAGCACCCCAGGATGTGCAGGAGGGCAACAGATCCGGGTGTGGGTTGGAGATGCAGGGACCTGGTGTGTGTCTGGATGGAGGGGAGGCTATCACCACGTGCTGGTGGAGGCTCCTTCTCCAAGATGATGATGATGATGACCTTGCAGTGAAGTGGAAGAGAAATATCCAGGAGTGGGTTTCCTCCAGCTTTCCTGAGAGGTTGTGACTCCTTGGCCCCTCTCTGGGTGTCATGACCAGCACAAAGCCTCTCTCCAAGATGATGATGGTGAACTTGCTGTGAAGTGGAGGAGAAATAGCCAGGACTGAGCTGCCTGCAGCCTTTCCTGAGAGGTTGTGACTCCTTGGCCCCTCTCAGGGTGCCATGGACCTTCACTCCCACACCTGCTGTGTGTCCCTGACTCCCTGAGCTCTAACTCTTGTCACCTCCTCCAGGTTTGCTTGCTGAGAAGGACAGCAATTACTGCATCTGCAGGACACCCTGCAACCTGACCAGGTACAACAAAGAGCTCTCCATGGTCAAGATACCCAGCAAGACCTCAGCCAAGTACCTGGAGAAGAAATTCAACAAGTCAGAAAAATACATCTCGTGAGTGCTGCCGAGGGGACAGCTCCTTGCTTTGTGGGGGGAAGGGTCTGCAGAGCCCCACTGCCTCCTCAAAGCAGCCTCTGCTGATCCCAAAACCTTGCCAAGGTCACCAAGCAGGGGAATGTCCTCCAGGGTGGGTGGGTTAGGGTGGAATCCTTGAAGAGCTGAGGTGAAGGTGGCTTTCTCCTCAGTAGGTGTTCCCAGGCAGCTGTTTGTTCCTCCCCTGGCCTCATTTCCATGAGCATGCTCCACATCCACCACAAAAAAAAAAAAAACAGTGCAAAACCTTCTCTCACCTTGATGGGGAAGCCCAAATCTTGCTGGCCCTGTCTGAGATGTGGCTGCTCTCCACCTAAGGCTGGGCTGTGGACCTCAAGCAGCTGCTGTCTTGCATCTCTGCCAGCCCTGGGCACCTGGAGGCCTCGTGGGGGCAGTGAGAGTTATTCCATGTTAAGCATCTTTTGGACTCCTAGCATCAAAGTGAGATCCAGAAGGATCCTGGGGAAACATTTTCCAGCTTCTGCTAAGGCTGCCAGGATCCTAACGGATTCCTAATGGATCCTGATCCTGCTGGGCTGCAGGAGGTCCCAAGTGTCTCTGGATTGCTGAGGAGCCCAGAAAGAGAACAGTCAGGAGAGGGGGGAGGGATAAATCCCCAAAGCCCCATGATTTTCTCTTGTCCCAAAGCACCCAAGGCTGCTGCTGGCTGATGCTGTTGTCCTCTTCCTACAGAGAGAATATTCTTGTGCTGGACATATTTTTTGAGGCACTCAACTATGAGACAATTGAGCAGAAGAAAGCCTACGAAGTGGCAGCCTTACTTGGTAAGGAGAGCTCAGGGCTGCAGTTTGGAGGCTTGGGTGAGCCTGTGCTGGGCTCTGGCTGTGGCTGTGGGCCAGGCAGGGGCTGGGCATGCACAGCTTAGGTGCATTGCCTTGGGAATCCCAGCAAGGTGCAGTCCCCTTCCTGGCCAGCATGCTTCCTTGGTTGTCTTCCAACACCAAGCTGTCCCAGGGGTGGCCCTGGGAGCACAGCTGGTCACCTGTGCAGGGTCAACATGAGCTGCTCCACCTCTGCATGCTGCCAGGGCCCTGTCATTTGGAAGCCCCTGGGCCAAGTGGGTGATGGATGCTCTCTGTGGTGCTGGAAGAGCAGTGTGTGGAGGAGGACAGTTCTTAAAGCCATCTACCCATCCCCCCCTTACATGCTCCAAATCCAGGCCAGCCAGGACCCTGAGCTCTTTGCCTTTGGCTGGTGGCCCACAGCATGATGGAGAAGGTGGAGGAGTTGTTGGCTTGCTGAACCTCACACTTGGTCATGCTTTGTGGGTGCCAGCTAGAGATGTGGGTGCTTGGGACCCACTGGGTTTGAAGGTGGAGAGGTTCAGTCAGGAGAATCAAGCCTGCTCTGTGCCCATGCTGAGCCCTGCAGCCATCCCCAGGTGCCACCCCAAGTGCCTAGATCCCTCCTGGGGTGCAGGGAGTGATCAGCACCTTCCTTTGAAGGCAGAATCCAGGTCATGCCAGAGGGCTGGACTTGGTGAGCCTGCCCCAGGATGGGGACACTGAGGGGAGCAGAGCATCCCACAGCCCTTTGGGTGCCCCCACACCACCCCACACTGGCAGCTCTGCACAGGGTACCTGCTGTGAGCCCTTCTGCACCAGGTGTGGGTTCCCCAAGAGTGCTGCAGTGAGGAGGAGGAGCAGGAGGATGCTGGTGATGAAGCCTCTTTATTTGCATGACCTTGCATGACCCTTGCTCCCAGGGCACTGTGGGCTTTGGGCAGAGTCTCATCCTTCCCCAGGCCTCAGCCCCAGCTCTTTGCCCCCAGGCAGCTTCATTCCTCTTTCTTCTGTCTCTGTCTTAGGGTCACCCACAGCAGAGGTCCTGTAGACCCCCCAGCAGTGGCAGCCTTTTGCTTTTTTTCTCCCTCCTCATTCATTTATTAAAATCCCCTCTCCTAATCTAAATACAATCACCCCCCCTAAATTTTCCCTACCCTCATTCCCATCCCTCTCTTCTTCATACAAACTTTATAACTTCTCCATATTCTATAATTCTTATCACCTTCCTTATTCATCTTCCTTATTCCCCCCTATTTAATTTTTTTTATACTCATTTCTTTTCCAATACCCATTTCTTCAAAATCTTACCCCCAACCCCCCCCTACATAATTAAATTTCAACCTAACCAAAATCACATCTTATTTTTTCCCATTAATTAATCCCTTTTCTTTATATTATAACCCAATTTTATAACCTTCTTTCATTCATCTTGATCTCCCATCTTATTAACTTCTTATAATCATTCTTTTTTTATTCCCATCATTAATCTTACCAACCTCCCCCCACCACCATCTACATACTCTTTTATCAACCTCCCTCCAATTCCCAACAAAACATTAAAACACCTTACCCCTCCATTTTCACCTCCCTCTCCGCCTAATCTCATTAAACCACCCTCTACAATCAAAAATTCTTATTTTAAAACCTTAATTTTTATAACCACCAAACACCAACCCAAACCAACCCATCCCCATTAAATTTCCAAAAATTTAAAATTTAAATTTTAATCCTATATCATCACATCCTCATTAAACTCATCCTAAACTTAAAAAACCAACTTAACTCATCATTACAACTCCTTTCTCCCTAAAACTATTCTCCCTTACCAACCATTCATACAATCATTAACTCCTCAAATATTAAATTTACCCACCAAATAAAACCCCCAAAATTTATTATCCACTTCCACACCCACCCCCACATTCCATAACCCTTAATTCCTTTTCAAATTCCCACCCAATCTCCCATCCCTTCTTCACCCTTCCTCCACCCCCCTTTACATTCCATACTCCATACTCTACCCAATTTTCTATTACCCCCCACCCCTACCTCCTAACCCAATTATAAACTCATTCCCATTCAATCACCTATCCTCTCTATCAACTCCATTTTAATCCTTCCCCTTATCTCCTTCACCCCCCCCATTCTACATCACCCCTAATTCTTCCACATTCCTTCATTTCTATATTCTTTTTAACTATTATTACCCCCCCCACAACTTTTCAATTCTCCACCAATTACCCTTCTTCCCTCTTTCTATTTTTATAACCTATTCTCCATCTCCTTACATTATCCAACTCTTCTCATTCTACATCTTTTTACCCCACTTATCCCTCTTCTTAAATTCCCCCCTTATCTTTCCTTTCATCTCTTCCCCCCATTAAAAATCCATTTACCCAATTTCCTTCTCTCAAAATCAATCAATCTTCCCCTAAAATCCCTTTATTTTTCCATTCCTTACCTTTCTTATTAATCTTCCCCCATCATTTCAATCACCCACTCACCCCTTCCCATTACTTCCTTTTCCCCCTTCACTCCCTAACCCCCATCATTCTTCCACCACACTTATTCTCTACACACTATTAACCCCACTTTCATTTTACCCCAATTCCCCAACCTTAACCCAACATTTTCCTCCAAAAACCACCTAATCCACACAAACTCAAACACCAACTACATACACCCATCACTCACCCCTAACCCTAAAAATTCTAAACACATTCCTTCCCCTCCATACACTCTAAAAAACTCCATCCTCCAAAATAATAACCCCTCTCCTCTCTAAATACCCCCCAACACATTAAATATATCAACAACCATATCTACCATTTAATTTCCATTCAATATTTTCATATTCCCTATCTTTTATTATTTCTATTCCATTAAATTCTTACTTCCATTTATTAATTACATTCCTATATATAAAACCATTATCCAAGTCTTCCTCATTTTTCATACATTATACTACACCCACACTTTTACCAACCCTAAACACAACATCTACCTCAATTTTTTGTATTTCTTTATCCTCCCAATCATCCTTATTTTATTTCCCCCCTATCCCCTTAAACCATATCCCCATCCACCACCATACTAACTAACTCTTATTTTTTCCATTTATATTCTCAAACCATCCCACCCCCTCTCTAACTTACAATTTTTTAAAACTAAAAACAAATAACCCCTCTCATATCATTATCTTCCTCTCTAACCCTCCCACTTTTATTTTAATAATATCATCATTCCCCCCCCTAAATTAATTTCACCATATTTTTCAAACATATTCCATATCTCAACCCTATAAATCCCAAATTTTCAAAAACCCTCAAAAAAAAAAAAAAAAACCACCCATCTACATTCACCCACCACAATTTTCCAACCATCTATAATCAAAAACAAACCAATATTCTTAATATAATTTCCCCACTTCATAACAAAAATAAACTCTCCATCTTCAATCCTCCTCTTATTTTCCTTCCACATACTATTACCACTTCCCTTCCTTTTCCTTTCCCCCATTACTTTCTTAACCAATCCTTTCTTATCCCTACTAAATATTATATTTTATTCTTTCCTTCTCCTTCATTCCCCTCTCTTAATATTCTTAACACATTATATTCTCTCAACCCCCCCCCCTTTCCCCATTATCACCATTTACTATATATTATCCATCCTTTCCTAATTCTACTATTCTTCCTTGCATCTTACCAACCACTACCACCCCATTTCATTTTTTATTCTCATTCACCAATACCCTTTATTCTTTCAATCTCCTTATTTGCCTATATTTTTATTAAAAATAAATCTTAACACTTTTATCCCCCTATTTTATTCTTTTTCATAAATTCTTTTTTCATCCATATCAACAAATCTAAATCAAATTCTCCTTTTTTCATTTCCCCAACTAAACCAATAATCATAACAACTCTACTTCTCCCAACATATCTCTCCCAATTCCTTATAAACTATACCTACTTCCTATATCTCCATCATCCCTCCCTTTCCTTCCCCATCTCTATACCCTCTTCTTTCACTAACCTATTCAACAGCCCTTAATATTTCTATCTTAATATCATCCTCCCCCCCCCATCCCCCCCCTAACATTTATAACTTCCCACTCTATACCATTCTCAATTATCTTATCCCTTATCAACTCACAATAAATTAACTCATATCCCCTCCTCAAACAATCCACTCTAAAAATATTTCTTTTCACCTACCCATCCTCCCCACCCTATTTCTACTTTACTATCATATTTCATTCTTCAAATATAAAAACCCTCCCCCATCCTCATATTCTCTTTACTCTTCCCCACCCCCTTCATTCTCCTATCATCTTTCTAATTTTATAATATCCATAATATCCTCTCTCTCACTTTCTCTAACTATCTCCCTACCTATCCTTTTAACTTTCTCATCTTCTTTTCAATTTCCCTTGATTCTATCCTTCACTTTCATTCAAATCTATTCTTTTTTCTCATCTCTATTCTCATCTTCCTCCCAAACTCTATCTTTATTTTCTCCATTCCCTTAATCTTTCTTATATTCATCAACTTCTTATAACCTTCTTATTCATCTTAATCTCCATTTATTATTTCTTATACCATCATTCCTTTTTAATTCTCATTCATCTAAATCTATCCACCACCCCCAACAATTTAACTTCATCTTATCTCATCCTATAACTCTATTCCTATCTATACCACCCTTCCATCATAAATTACTCCCCCTTCCTTCTACCCTCTAACCCCCTAACCTCACCCTACACCTACTCAATCTTATCCCCTCCACCTCTACCACCTTACCCCACCCATCCTTCTCCAACCCCCCTTTTCTACATCCCCTTCCATCCACCCTTATTTTTAATTCCACTCACACCTCTCCTTCTCACCCCCCCCATTCCTCCATACCTTTAATCCTCCACCATCCCTCATAAACCCACATTATCTCATCCCAAAATAACACCTAAATCCACCAATACCAATTAACACATATCCCCCCCCCCCTCTATTCCCACCAATCCCCCCCCACTCACAATCCTTCCCAATCACCTCACCACACCTCAACACAACCCCACCCCCCCCTTTCAACTACACAAACTTTTCTCATCACCCTACCCCCCCAACCAATATCACACCAATTCACACCACCTCTTACCACATAAACAATCCCATTTTCTCCCCCCATTCCCCTTCAATCCTCTATTAACTCCTTCTCTCCATCTCTTACTCCTCCCAACACTCATCATTCCCCCAAACCAATCATCCCCTTCACCAAATTCAACAATTCCCCCCCCCCAATACAACCATCCTCCCAATCATCCCCCCTCCCACCCTCAAAAAATATTCTCATCAAACCCCTCCTCACTCCCACACCCCATTATCCATACACAACAACCACCCAAACCACCTCCCCCCCTTAACCCACACCCCACCACCCCCCTCCCCCCCCCCCCACCCCCCCCCCCCCCCCCCCCCCCCCCCCACCCCCCTACCCCCCTCACCCCACACCCACCCCCCCCCACACCACCCTCCTCCCCCCCTCCCCCTCACCCCCCCCCCCTCCCCCCCCCCCCCCACCCCAAACCCCCACACCCCCACCCCCCCCCCCCCCCCCCCCCCACCCCTAAACTCCACAACCCCCCACCCAACACCCCACAACCCACCCCCCCCACCCCCAACCCCCCAACCCCCCCCCCTCCCCCCCCACCCCCACTCCCCCACCTATCCCCACACACCCCCACCAACCACACACACACACACAACCCCACCCACCCCCCCCACACCCACCCCCCCCACACCCCAACAAATAAACCCCTCCCCCCCCCCCCCCCCCCCCCCTCCCCCCCCCCCCCCCCCCCCACCCCACCCCCCACCCCCCACCCCACCCCCCCCCCCCCCCCCCCCCACCCCCCCCCCCACCCCCCCCCCCCCCCCCCCCCCCCCCCCCCCCCCCACCCCCCCCCCCCCCCCCCCCCCCCCCCCCCCCCCCCATCCCCCCACCCCCCCCCCCCCCCCCACCCCCCCCCCCCCCCCCCCACCCCCCCCCCCCCCCCCCCCCCCCCCCCCCCCCCCCCCCCCCACCCCCCCCACCCCCCCCCCCCCCCCCCACCCCCCACCCCCCCCCCCACCCCCCCCCCCCCCCCCCCCCCCACCACACCCACCACCCCACAAAACACCAACCAACCCCAACACAACCAACAACCAACCAACACCACCACCAACACCAAACACCAACAACCCCAACAACACCAACCAAACAACCCCACACCCCACACCAACCCCCCACCCAAACAACCCCAACACACAACCCCCCCCCCCCCCACATCCACCCAACCCCACCCCACCCCAACACCAACCAAACACACCAAACACCCACACAATCACACACCAACCCCAAACAGCCAACCAACCCCCAACACCAACCACACACCAATCCAACCAACCCACCCCACCACCAACCACCCACCAAACACCAACCCAACAGCACCCCACCCCCACACCACCCACAACACAACCACCAACACACAATCCACCCCACCACCCAACACCAACATACCACCCCCCAACCACCACCAGATCACCAACCAATCCCCCCCCCCCACCCGCACCCCACCAACACAAACACACAACCAACCAACCAACACCAACCAACACCATCCAACCCCCACCCCTCAACCCAACCCAACCAACACCAACCAAACAGCAAACCAACCACCACCAACACAATCCAACCAACAAACACCAACCAAACACCAACCAACCAACACCAAACACCAACCAACCACCAACACCAACCCAACACCAACCAACCACCACCCAACCAAACAACCAACACCAGACCAAACCACCAACCAACCAACACCAAACATCAACCAACCAACAAACACCAACCAAACACCAACCAACAACCCAATCAAGCACCAAACACACCAACCAAACCAACACAAAACAAAACAGCAACAAACACCAACACAACACCAAACCAACCAACCCAACCAAACACCAACACACAACAAACACCACAACAAACACACAACCAAACACCAACCAACCAACACCAACCAAACAACCACAACAGCCAACCAACACCAACCACACAAACCAAACACCCAACCACAACACACAACAAACCACCAACCCAACAACACCAACCAAACACCAAACCAACCAACACCAAACACAACAACAACCAAACACCAACCACCACAACACCAACAAAACCCAACCAAAACACCAACAACCAACCAACACAACCAAACACCAACACAACCAACACCAACAAACCCCAACCAAACACCAACCAACCAACCAACACACAACTCAAACACAAACCCAACCAAACACCAAACACAAACCAACCACCCAACACAACCAAACACCAACCAAACACCAACCAAACACCAACAACCAACCAACACCAAACAAAACAAACCAACCAAACCAACCAAACAATCACCCAACACCACCAAAACAACCAACCAACCAACCAACACCAACCAAACACACCAAACCCCACCAACCAACCACCAACCAACCACCAACCACAGCAACCACCCAAACACAACCACAAAACCAGCACAACCACAAACCAACCAACAACCAACCAACAACCAACAACAAACCAACCAACCAACCAAAAAAAACCCAAACACGAAGCCCAAATGTTTCACATCTGTGATAGCACCCCAAAAAAAACAAACCCCACTCCCCCCTTGCATGCAGGTCTTTTGCTGACATCCAGGTTGTTCCTGTCTGTCTTGATCAGCTCTGTTCCTCTTTGCAGTCTCTGATTTTCACTACCAGAAGGACCTCTTGGGCCCAGCCATCCCAACCATTACTAACGTCGTAGGCTGAAATAGAATAAAGAAACAAAAAGTCCCCAGCTCTTGGATTCTTTTTTTTTCTTCTTTGTCTTGTTCTTGTCCTTGTGTCAGGCTGTGATGATTCTTATGCTGCAAGCCTGGGTCCCACCCAGCAAGGCCAGGTCACCACTGGGGCTTCATCAACACTACCAATCCCCACCTCCAGGTGAGCATCCCTGGAGAGGGGGCCAGCTTTTGAGTTGGATCCATCTCCCCGCCAACCTCTCAACTGATGCTCTTCCATCTCCTGTGCCTGGAATGGTCGTGTCCTGTGGTTTGGGGAGGGGTCACAGCGGGGGTGGGTGGCGGGGGTTGGTGGGATTTTGGGGTGAGTTCTTTTTGTTTTTTTTTTTTTCTTTAAAGGGATTTCTTTCTCTTTTTTTTTTTTCTTTTTTATTCTATTTCCCCCACTCCCATTTAATGGATTCTGTGCTTTCTCCTCATTCTTCCATGGACTGATATTAAAGCTGGTCTTGTGGAAATTGGCCAGGCTGTGTCATTTCTGCCTTGTCCCCCACCACACCAAGCTGGAGCCTCCTCAACACAGGGTGAGGAGCAGAGCCCTGGACAAACTCACCCTGCAGAAGGTGAGGAGCAGAGCCTTGAACAAATTCATCCTGCACAGGGTGAGGAGCAGAGCCTTGAACAAATTCATCCTGCAGAGGGTGAGGAGCAGAGCCCTGAACAAACTCATCCTGCACAGGGTGAGGAGCAGAGCCCTGAACAAACTCATCCTGCACAGGGTGTGGTAGGCAGTACCCAGGGACAAGCTCATCCTGTGCAGGGTTGAGGGCAGACACAGGACAAGCTCACCTGGCAGGGTGAGGAGCAGACACCAGGACAAGCTCATCTGCACAGGGTGAGGAGCAGACACCAGGACAAGCTCATCTGCACAGGGTGAGGAGCAGACACAGGACAAGCTCATCCTGTGCAGGGTGAGGAGCAGAC